>NW_026712293.1:2399728-2609188 GCF_030504385.1 Musca domestica
TTTGATTAAATTAGCACATATCACCCGATATCTGGGTAATATAATTAATATATTGCATTCTATCACGTTTTATATTCCTTCAGATTTGTCTGAGGACATCTCTTATATACCGAATCATTTCGGCCAATGTACCTGAAACACCCACTTAATATACAGCGATATGGGTTGCCACCACAATGTTATATTTATAATTTTTGTCTTGAGTTAAATTGACGCCGACAAAATTAAACGGGCTCGCCTTCGTTTATTTATGTTTTGGAAAAATGCAAAACACACATTCACGCTCACACAATCACGCTCACGTTCTTTGTCACAATCTGACCAACAACTATTGTTTGACGTCAAATACAAAAAAAAACTGATTTTGGGAAACAAAATTATGGATTAACTCAAGTTTAGTAAAAACTCTTCATTTTTTTTAAATTCTTTCCAGAGGTTGGTATTTTTACCCCGATCCCGGGAAACTATTTGTTCTTGGGGACGGACCTGGGACCCCAGATTTTTTACTCAAAAGTCCGGGTTTAAGACCCGGTCAGGGTGCACTTAGCCGATATGGACAATATAGATATCGTTAGAAAGTTTCCGAAAATACCTGTCCAACAAGTGGTTACATGATAGTGCATCTGTATAACCCGATTCTAACCAGTTTATTAAAATTATGTTTCCAATAACAAAAAAAGGGTGTACTTCGCATAGCCGTCGTTAGATTACGAAAACATAAAATTTAGAAAACTTTGGCTCGCGTTAGCCGATGTGGGACTTACCCAGAGGAGAAAATCTAAAGCCCTGGCCGAAGGCCTTCTATTTACAAAAAGTGTCAAATTTTGGAAATCTTTGCTTCGCGTTAGCCGGTGTAGGACATACCCAGAGAAGAAAATTTCAAGCCCCGGCCAAAGGCCGGCTATTAAAAAAACTTTCAAATTTAGAAAACTTTTGTAATTCCAAAAAAAAAACTGAAGAATTATGTCACCAATTTTTGAAAAGGATTGTCGTAGCCATTCTAAAGATGTCATTATTATTTAATCCGAACTAGAACAAATGCTGTCCTTCATGCCTATTTTGTATTGCCGCATTAAATATATTGAAATTTAGTTCAAATATAAATAGTTTTAAATACATTCTATTCAACCTGTTTCTCTGAACATACCTCGATCTTACATTCATATATAACAATTTTTATATAGAACTAATTGTAGAGCTGAAAACAAGGAGATATTTTCCTCAACTATGGGGAACTTATCCCACCGTTCAAATAATTGTATTATAGGGTTGCACATGGTGAGTCCTGCCCCACTACTTGATATCTAACCAGTAAGGAAAGGCCAAAAGTCGGACGGACACCCTACACCACTGCTGTTATGTGCACAAAATTGCATTGGGTTATTTATAGCCTTCATTCGACCATATCTGTCAAATTTCATGCCTTTTGGGCTAATATTGCACATTTGGTACACAGTGCATCAAAAATCGGATGAAGATATATATTGGAACTATATCTAAATCACATCCGATTTCCACCAAATTTCATAGAGTTAATTCTTTGTGCACATCGGCTACATGTGCCAAATTTCATCCCGTTTGGGCTAATATTTAACAGGTTGTGCACAATAAGCCAAAAATTGGATGAAGATATATATGGGAGGTATATCTAAATCAGATCCGATTTTCACCAAATTTCATAGAGTTAATTCTTGGTGTATATCGGCTACATGTGCCAAATTTCATCCCATTTGGGATGATTCATATTACACAGGTTGTGCACAAAAAACCATAAATCGGATGAAGATATATATGGGAGCTATATCTGAATCTGATCTGATTATCGCCAATTTCAATAGGGTTCATCCTTGGACCAAACAAACATTGCTTGCAAAATTTCATCTCAATCGGATAAAAAATGCGACCTGCATTTTGTTCACAAAGATCGGATGAAAATATATATGGGAGCTATATCTAAATCTGATCCGATTATCACCAATTTCAATAGGGTTCATCCTTGGGCCAAACAAACATTGCTTGCAAAATTTCATCTTAATCGGATAATAAATGCGACCTGCATTTTGTTCACAAGAATACATGGACGGACGTTCATAAATCGACTCAAAAGTGATTCTATGAATATCCTCAAAAGTAACTATGGATCTATCTCGAGTATTTCGACCTGTTATAAAAAAATGCACAAAGACATAATACCCTTACCACTATGTGGTGTAGGGTATAAAAATCTTACTCACTTTGACATGCAAGAGGCATTTTCGGAAATTTTCCTTTGGCTCGACTCCTATACAATTGGTCGAAATAAAAAAAAAAAACTGGTGCCGTTGTATGGGGGCTGGACGATATCGTGGACCTATACAGACAATTCTCTTTCCGGGGCTAATGTGCCCACAGAGAACCTTTTGCATAAAATTTAGACCATTTCATTGGAAAAACGTAGCTAAATCAGTAAAATACAGAATATCTAGGAGTACCGTTGTATGGGGGCTATAGGCCATCGTGGACCACAAATAACCTTTTGTGTAGAATTTCAGACAGTTCCATTAAAAATGTAGATAAAATTATTAAAATAAGTAGATATCATGGACCTATATAGACAAATCTCTTCTTTGTGAGTACTTTACCCCTGAAAGTACTCACAAAGAACTCTTTGTGTAGAATTTCAAACAATTAAATTGAATAATGTGGATAAAAAAATCAATAACCAGTAAAGAAAGTCCTAAAGTCGGGCGGGGCCGATTTTATGATACCCTACACCAATTTGCTAATTTAGTTGAGCTCCACTTAATAATTAAAAGTTTTTATGGGAGAATTCAATCATACACGCTATGATTATAATTTAAAATTCAAAGGACTAAATATGCCGAAGCATTTGTATCTTTTAAATTCTGAAATTAATTTGAAATCGGATAAAAATATATATGGGAACTATATCCAAATATGAACCGATCTCGATAAAATTTAGCAAAGGTATTTCTGAGCTGCATTTGATATATTTCCCCAAATATTGTTGTTACAGAGTGCATATTACGGCTGCGGAGGACAAAAATAACAAATCGGATGAACAATATATATGGGAGCTATAGCTATATCTGAACCGATTTCGATAAAATTTGGCATACTTATTTTCAGGCCTAATTTGGTTGTATGTGCAAAATTCCATACTATTCGGGCTGATATTACACGTTTGGGGCACAATAAAAGGCAAATCGGACTAAGATATATATGGGAGCTATATCTAAATTTTTACCGATTATCTCCAATTTCAATAGGGTTCGTCCTTGGGCCAAACAAATGTTGTTTGCAAAATTTCATCTCAATCGGATAATAAATGCTACCTGCATTTTGTTCACAAGAATACATGGACAGACGGACTGACGTGCATAAATCAACTCAGAAAGTGATTCTATGCAGATCATCAAAAGGAACTATGGGTCTATCTCGTTTCCTTTTGCCTGTTACAAACAAATGCACAAAGCCATAGTATCCTGACCACCTTGTGGCGTAGGGTATAAAAATCCCGAATATCGGAGGTACCGCTATATAGGGGCTGTACGATATAGTCGGCCGATATAGCCCATAATCGAACTTAAAATTTTACGCTGATCAAGAATATATATTTTGTTGGATCTAAAGTTATTATTTCGATGAGGTACACACGGAATTACGAACTAAATATACCCTACTTACTTTTTATGGTGTTTGGTATAATAAGAAATGAAAAGTTTTTATAATATAATATAAGATAATGTTTGAAAAGAATCTGAAGCATATTTCGAGTTTAATGAGCGGTTTGGTTATTAAAAATGTTGACCTTTTGTGGGGGATGTACCAGAAGGAATGGTCCGCTATATCCCATTATTGCACCATGTATTGTAATAGTCGACATATGACGGTGTATGAAATTTGAAGATAATTGGGAACTTAATTCCCGTTTTGAGAGAGTACAATTACCCAAAATGTTGATACGTTGTGGGGGAGGTACCCGAAGGGGTGGTCCGAAATATTCCATATTTACACTATATCTTGTGTAAATAGAATGTGCAGAATTTGAAAAGTTTGCAGAAAATTGGATGGCCTTTGCTTGTTCTATAAGGCAAATTATTTTCTGTGAAAATTTTGACCTTTTGTGGGATAGGTACCAGAAGGAGTGGACCGATATTGCCCATCTTCGAACTTGATCTAAGTGAGATAATAATATCACGATGTACCAAGTTTGGACCAAATCGGATTCTCCCTACGAGAGTTATCGTGCGCTCCAGCGGGCCAGACAGACGGACGGACATTTCTAGATCGACTTCAAATGTCCTGAAACGGATTTGGTCCAAAGAGACGTAGGGTATACAACCGTTATTAACTATGAACACGAATAAAATCAATCTACGACATGATACACAATGGTATTTCCTTAAAAGATATATTTTCTATTAAATCACATATTTTGCATTCATATTTTAAATATTTTCGTAAAATGTTAAAGTTTTCAATTTATATTCATAACATATATTTCCAAAATAAACATAAGAGAGGCATGTCAAAAATACTTTTTGGTGTATATACATTCGCCTAATTATAAGTTTCTGATTCAAGATTTTTGCGCGATTTCAAGAATTGGCATAACTATTATACGCCAAAAAAAAAAAAAAAAACAACTATAACTCCGCCTAAATGCGTATTAGAAATAGTGTTGACTAAATTTTGTATGGAAAAGTAAGTAATTTGTTTGCTATATGTCCACTAACATCGTCTTGTACTTTTAGGCATTCCTACCTATCGATTAATCGTAAGTCGACTTGTGTATCCCTAATTCTTTACTGCAGAAACAACAATAGCTGATAATTATCGTTACAAAAATCGACCAGTTTCTCCCTATATTGTTTATACAAATTATCTCAAAGAGATAAACAATTAGATGTCTGCTTTTTGGTACCCTCCAACACTATGTATTGAGGGAAGTATAAGTTAGATTGGGCCAAAAAGTTTGTAACACATCGAAATATTGGTCCTAGACCTTATATGTTATATCTCCTATCCTATCTGCAGAACTGAGTCGATCTAGCTATGTGTGTCCGTCCATGTTAATTTACACGCAATTATGGTGCAATCCTCACGAAGTTTTGAATGGATTTGGACTTAGGGACAGAATATTATCCTATTGTTTTGGAGATGATCGCAAAATGTTAAGGCGAACACTAAAAACATTTTTTTCCTGATTTTGAAGTGTCTCAACCGGTCATGTAGGATATTGAAACGTAACAAGAAACAGAACAAATATATTTTCCTTTAATCTTCATAATCACAATCTTCATAGGCCGACGATATAAGACGATCAAGCTGTGTGTCTGTCCGTCCGTTGATTAAGGACTGTAATCAAAATCCAGGCCGTAGTTATGGGTCGATCGTCACCAATTTTTGTTATGATCGAATAATATTAAGCGGATAATACGGACTAAAAACAACTATTTTTTCCGAGTTTGTTGCTGCTTTGCAGGTTGCTGTAATAAATCTCTTATCTGATCGCGTTCCATCTTCCAACTTTTATTTACTTGGCCGCAACATTTCTTCCTTAAATAAGACATAATCTGTATATTAACAAGCTGAAATGTATCAGTTGGTTTAGCTGATTGCTATATTCTCTTAGCTCAGGATGGTCCGTCTGATCTGCTGACCCATATGAGGGACGTTCCCAAAGAGTCAAGCAATATTGTCCATTGCATATCTGACCTAATTCAGATATAAATATTATAATATGCCATATTTGGACTATACAGACTTCTGCCCGCTTTTTAGAAAAGTCATGCCATAATATTCAGAAAAAGTCGATGTTGAAGTATTCCACTTTGCCTAATACTGATACAAACATTGGGACCCGTACATTTTAACGAAATTGAAAAAATTTAATTCAAATTCGAACCCTTTGGAGGTGGTACCGGAAGAAGTGGACCGATAAATTCCTTATTCACATCAAATACCTGGTAGTGAACTATTTATCAAGTTTGAAAAGTTGCGCTGACTTGATTCCAAAGTTATGGAAGGTACAATATTGATAATTGTGATCCATTTTGGGGGATGTGCTAGAAGGTGTAGGCTGATAAATATTGTCTTCGCATCAGATCTTCCGTTGACAAAAATAAGATAATGTTTGAAAAGAATCGGAAGCATATTTCGAGTTTTATGAGCGGTTTGGTTATTAAAAATGTTGACCTTTTGTGAGGGATGTACCAGAAGGAATGGTCCGCTATATCACATTATTGCACCATGTATTGTAATAGTCGACATATGACGGTGTATGAAATTTGAAGATAATTGGGAACTTAATTCCCGTTTTGAGAGAGTACAATTACCCAAAAGTTTGATACGTTGTGGGGGAGGTACCCGAAGGAGTGGACCGATATTGCCCATCTTCGAACTTGATCTAAGTGTGATAATAATATTACGATGTACCAAGTTTGGACCAAATCGGATACTCCCTTCGAGAGTTATCGTGCGCTCCAGCGGGCCAGACAGACGGACGGACATTTCTAGATCGACTTCAAATGTCCTGAAACGGATTTGGTCCAAAGAGACCTAGGGTATAAAACCGTTATTTCGATGAGGCATAGGTATTGATATCCTAATTACAACAATATATATCTTATTAGGAGGAAGTTCATACTTCCCTAGATATAGGCCTTCCAAAGTCGCACCTCAACTCAACGTATGCCAAAATTTCACACAAAGATTTTGGTTAATATGACATACTAAAATTTATCACCTCACATTTGCAAGCTTCTTCAATCAAATTTTGCAACTATCGGAGCATTATTGCAACCTACAGAGCACAAACAAAATCAAATACAAATTTTGTTTCTCTAGTATTTTTTGATCAGCTCAGCCCATAATTGCGTCCTAGAGTTTGATTACAATTTTTAAGGGATGGACAAACAAACACACGTAGCTTGATCGTGTTAAAAAATTTAATCAAATTAAATGGAATTTTGCACAGTTATTTTTTGGACCAAACACGGACCCAATTGAAAATAGTGCAAATGGATTCAGATGTAGATAGTCCACCCGTTTTTGTTTACTTCTGCATTTTATTTTATCTTCTTGTAAATACTGTTTGCACAAAGCTGGTCAATGCAATTATGCTTTACGGCGTTAAACCTATTAGATAATGTGCAAAAATGGGTAACCCTGGAAACTAAAATATTTATATATTTGTTTAAAACAAGTAAAAAAACATTAAGTTCGGCCGGGCCAAACTTTTAATACCCTCCACCTTAGGGTAAAAGAAACATTAGAAGAAATGTGGCAAAAACCATTAAAATGCCGATTATGGGGAGGTACCGTTATATGGGGCCTATACCAAAACGTGTACCTATAATTACAATGTTTCGCCACCGGAGCTGGAACCCATTATGACCCACAAATACCAATTTTTAGACAAATCAGTGAAAAAATGTGGCAAAAACCATAAAAAACCGAATATCGGGAGGTACCGTTATATGGGGGCTATATCAAATCATGGACCCATGCATGCAATGTTTCGCCACCGAAGTTGGAACCAATTATGACCAACAAATACCAATTTTCGAACAAATCCCTGAAAAAATGTGGCAAAAATCATCAAATTACCGAATATCGGGAGGTACCGTTATATGGGGGCTATACCAAACGTGGACCTATATTTACAATGTTTCGCCACCGGAGCTGGAACCCATTATGACCAACAAATACCGATTTTCAGACAAATCCGTGAAAAAATGTGGTAAAAAACTAAAATACTAAATATCGGGAGGTACCTTTATATGGGGGCTATACCACAACGTGGACCTATACATGCAATGTTTTGCCACACGCTCAGGGACCCGCTATGACCTACAAATACCAATTTTAAGACAAATCCGTGAAAAAATGTGGCATAAATCATCAAAATACCGAATATCGGGAGGAACCGTTATATGGGGACTATACCAAATTATGGACCCATACATGCAATGTTCCGCCACCGGAGCTGGAAACCATTATGACCCACAAATACCAATTTTTAGACAAATCGGTGAAAAAATGTGGTAAAAAAAAACTAAAATACTAAATATCGGGAGGTACCTTTATATGGGGGCTATACCACAACGTGGACCTATACATGCAATGTTTTGCCACACGCTCAGGGAGCCGCTATGACCTACAAATACCAATTTTAAGACAAATCCGTGAAAAATGTGGCATAAATCATCAAAATACCGAATATCGGGAGGTACCGTTATATGGGGACTATACCAGAACGTGGACCGATATATCTCATTTTCAATACCAACCATCCTAGACACAATGCAAATAGCTCTGCTAAATTTTGGAGCTCTACGTCAAATAATGTGGGCTGTATCGTGATTTCAACAGACAGACAGACGGACAGACAGACAGACAGACGGACAGACAGACAGACAGACAGACAGACAGACAGACAGACGGACATCGTTAAATCGACTTAGAATTTTATGCTGATTATGAATATATATACTTTATGGGGTCTAAAACGAATATTTAGGGATGTTACAAACGGAATGACAAAGTTAATATACCCTCCTTTCCAAGGTGGAGGGTATAAAAACTGTTTATGCAGAGTATATAAGAGAAATAAATGTTTATTTTGCATCGGGCTATAAAAATGTAGTAAGTAATCTTAAAAACTGATTTAATTTATTTTTTGTCCCCAAATTCAGAATGTCCTCAAACTGTTCGCAACGCTGATGAGAATTCGAGGACAGTCCCCACATACGCAAAATGTCCCCAAAAAAGTCTGAGTATCCAAATCATGTCCCGAAATTGTCCGTTTATATATATATATATATATATATATATATATATATATATATATATATATATATATATATATATATATATATATATATATATATATATATATATATATATATATACAAATTCTGTTAAAATTCTAAAAGTACCGAATATAGGGTGGTACCATAATATGAGGCCTCATCAAAATACCGAATATCGGGAGGTATCGAGTAAGATGTTATCAATCGGTTTCAAATAGCCTCTGTAGGGAGGCTATACGATATGGTGGACCGATATAGCCCATCATCAAACTTGATGGAAAGAAAATTAACCTGACAAAATTTTAGCTTCCTTTCTTTTTTCGTTGGACTCTACGTTGATCTAAAATATATATGCCTTGTTATGTCTAAAATGATTATTTCGATGAGTTACAAACGGAATGACGACCTTAATATACCCTCCATACTATGTATGGAGGGTATAAAATGATACTATGCAAACCCCGAAAAAAAACCAGAGATTATGAAACAAAGCTAATATTTACTGCATTTTCTGCAAATTTCAGAAACAGAGACCAAGTCCGTCTTAGCCAAATTAGGCAATGGAAGTAGCAGCAAAGTTATCATAATAAAGCCAAACGAAGTAAATTTTTCAACATTGATAGGTGGAAATGTGAAAGTATGCTTTGATAGTTTGTTAAAAATATACAATTTAATTAAATCCGATTTAATATTATCAATACACATTCCTACAAATCTCTAGCTGACAGAAGCGTATGTCTTATCACTCGTTATTTTGCATTTTGTACAATTGTATACATTTAAAAATTGAATTTCGTTAGAAGTTTTTAGAACAGTTTTATCGATATAACTAAATAACAAGTAAAATAGCAGTAAGTTCGGCCGGCCGAATTTTGAATACCCTCCAACATTTGGAACGAATTAGGAAATTTTCAAAAAAATTAAATCCATTAAAAATTCTGTTAAAATCTTCAAAATACAGAACATCGTAAGGTGCCCATATATTGGAGTGATATACAATATTGTGGACCAATACAGACAAATCTACGTCTGAAAAGTACTCACAAGGAACTTCTTGTGTGGAATTTCAGACAATTTCATTGAGAAATGTGGTTAAAATCATCAAAATACCGAATATCGGGGGTACCGTTATATGGGGGCTATACGACATCGTGGACCACTATAGACAATTATCTTGCAGGGGGTAAAATACCCACAAGGAACTCCTTGTGTGCAATTTCAGACAATTCCATTGAAAAATGTAGCTAAAATCATCAAAATACAGAATATCGGGAGGTACCGATATCGTACGATATCATGAACCTATATAGACAATTCTCTTTCAGGGGGTAAACTGCTCACAAGGAACTCCTTGTGTAGAATTTCACACAATTCCGTTGAAATATGTGGCTAAAATCATCATAATTCCGAATATCGGGGGTACCGTTGTATGGGGGCTATACGTTATCGTGAACCTATATAGACAATTATCTTGAAGGGGATAAAACACCCACAAGGAACTCCTTGTGTGGGATTTCACACAATTCCATTGAAAAATGTGGGTAAAATCATAAAAATACCGAATATCGGGGGGTACCGTTATATGGGTGGTAGACGATATCATGGACCTATATAGAAAATTCTCATTCAGGGGGTGAATTCAGGTATATATATATATATATATATATCTATATATATATATATATATATATATATATATATATATATATATATATATATATTTATATATATAATATATATATATATAATATATATATATATATATATATATATATATATATATATATATATATATATATATACATATTAAACTTTTATTATACCCTCCACCTTGGAAAGGAGGGTATATTAACTTTGTCATTCCGTTTGTAACATCCCTAAATATTCGTTTTAGACCCCATAAAGTATATATATTCATAATCAGCATAAAATTCTAAGTCGATTTAACGATGTCCGTCTGTCTGTCTGTCCGTCTGTCTGTCTGTCTGTCTGTCTGTCCGTCTGTCTGTCTGTCTGTCTGTTGAAATCACGATACAGCCCACATTATTTGACGTAGAGCTCCAAAATTTAGCAGAGCTATTTGCATTGTGTCTAGGATGGTTGGTATTGAAAATGAGATATATCGGTCCACGTTCTGGTATAGTCCCCATATAACGGTACCTCCCGATATTCGGTATTTTGATGATTTATGCCACATTTTTTCACGGATTTGTCTTAAAATTGGTATTTGTAGGTCATAGCGGCTCCCTGAGCGTGTGGCAAAACATTGCATGTATAGGTCCACGTTGTGGTATAGCCCCCATATAAAGGTACCTCCCGATATTTAGTATTTTAGTTTTTTTTTACCACATTTTTTCACCGATTTGTCTAAAAATTGGTATTTGTGGGTCATAATGGTTTCCAGCTCCGGTGGCGGAACATTGCATGTATGGGTCCATAATTTGGTATAGTCCCCATATAACGGTACCTCCCGATATTCGGTATTTTGATGATTTATGCCACATTTTTTCACGGATTTGTCTTAAAATTGGTATTTGTAGGTCATAGCGGGTCCCTGAGCGTGTGGCAAAACATTGCATGTATAGGTCCACGTTGTGGTATAGCCCCCATATAAAGGTACCTCCCGATATTTAGTATTTTAGTTTTTTACCACATTTTTTCACGGATTTGTCTGAAAATCGGTATTTGTTGGTCATAATGGGTTCCAGCTCCGGTGGCGAAACATTGTAAATATAGGTCCACGTTTTGGTATAGCCCCCATATAACGGTACCTCCCGATATTCGGTAATTTGATGATTTTTGCCACATTTTTTCAGGGATTTGTTCGAAAATTGGTATTTGTTGGTCATAATTGGTTCCAACTTCGGTGGCGAAACATTGCATGCATGGGTCCATGATTTGATATAGCCCCCATATAACGGTACCTCCCGATATTCGGTTTTTTTATGGTTTTTGCCACATTTTTTCACTGATTTGGTATTTGTGGGTCATAATGGGTTCCAGCTCCGGTGGCGAAACATTGTAATTATAGGTACACGTTTTGGTATAGCCCCCATATAACGGTACCTCCCCATAATCGGCATTTTAATGGTTTTTGCCACATTTCTTCTAATGTTTCTTTTACCCTAAGGTGGAGGGTATTAAAAGTTTGGCCCGGCCGAACTTAATGTTTTTTTTACTTGTTTTTTATTAATGTATTCATTTTATGAAGTAATAATGATTAAATTAGTATATATTTATGTATAAATAAGTTTATATGAAAAGTTTTTAAAAAGAAGTCGGCAAAATTAACGTAGCGACGTGTGTCTTAAGCTTGGTTTTTGGAATGGAACAAGTACTTTTCAGACGTAGATTTGTCTGTATAGGTCCACAATATTGTATATCACTCCAATATATGGGCACCTTACGATGTTCTGTATTTTGAAGATTTTAACAGAATTTTTAATGGATTTAATTTTTTTGAAAATTTCCTAATTTGTTCCAAATGTTGGAGGGTATTCAAAATTCGGCCGGCCGAACTTACTGCTATTTTACTTGTTATTTAGTTATATCGATAAAACTGTTCTAAAAACTTCTAACGAAATTCAATTTTTAAATGTATACAATTGTACAAAATGCAAAATAACGAGTGATAAGACATACGCTTCTGTCAGCTAGAGATTTGTAGGAATGTGTATTGATAATATTAAATCGGATTTAATTAAATTGTATATTTTTAACAAACTATCAAAGCATACTTTCACATTTCCACCTATCAATGTTGAAAAATTTACTTCGTTTGGCTTTATTATGATAACTTTGCTGCTACTTCCATTGCCTAATTTGGCTAAGACGGACTTGGTCTCTGTTTCTGAAATTTGCAGAAAATGCAGTAAATATTAGCTTTGTTTCATAATCTCTGGTTTTTTTTCGGGGTTTGCATAGTATCATTTTATACCCTCCATACATAGTATGGAGTGTATATTAAGGTCGTCATTCCGTTTGTAACTCATCGAAATAATCATTTTAGACATAACAAGGCATATATATTTTAGATCAGCGTAGAGTCCAACGAAAAAAGAAAGGAAGCTAAAATTTTGTCAGGTTAATTTTCTTTCCATCAAGTTTGATGATGGGCTATATCGGTCCACCATATCGTATAGCCTCCCTACAGAGGCTATTTGAAACCGATTGATAACATCTTACTCGATACCTCCCGATATTCGGTATTTTGATGAGGCCTCATATTATGGTACCACCCTATATTCGGTACTTTTAGAATTTTAACAGAATTTGTATATATATATATATATATATATATATATATATATATATATATATATATATATATATATATATATATATATATATTTGTATAATAACAATATATATATATAAACGGACAATTTCGGGACATGATTTGGATACTCAGACTTTTTTGGGGACATTTTGCGTATGTGGGAACTGTCCTCGAAGCGTTGCGAACAGTTTGAGGACATTCTGAATTTGGGGACAAAAAATAAATTAAATCAGTTTTTAAGATTACTTACTACATTTTTATAGCCTGATGCAAAATAAATATTTATTTTTCTTATATACTCTGCATAAACAGTTTTTTTAAACAAATATATAAATATTTTAGTTTCCAGGGTTACCCATTTTTGCACATTATCTAATAGGTTTAACGCCGTAAAGCATAATTGCATTGACCAGCTTTGTGCAAACAGTATTTACAAGAAGATAAAATAAAATGCAGAAGTAAACAAAAACGGGTGGACTATCTACATCTGAATCCATTTGCACTATTTTCAATTGGGTCCGTGTTTGGTCCAAAAAATAACTGTGCAAAATTCCATTTAATTTGATTAAATTTTTTAACACGATCAAGCTACGTGTGTTTGTTCGTCCATCCCTTAAAAATTGTAATCAAACTCTAGGACGCAATTATGGACTGAGCTGATCAAAAAATACTAGAGAAACAAAATTTGTATTTGATTTTGTTTGTGCTCTGTAGGTTGCAATAATGCTCCGATAGTTGCAAAATTTGATTGAAGAAGCTTGCAAATGTGAGGTGATAAATTTTAGTATGTCATATTAACCAAAATCTTTGTGTGAAATTTTGGCATACGTTGAGTTGAGGTGCGACTTTGGAAGGCCTATATCTAGGGAAGTATGAACTTCCTCCTAATAAGATATATATTGTTGTAATTAGGATATCAATACCTATGCCTCATCGAAATAACGGTTTTATACCCTAGGTCTCTTTGGACCAAATCGGTTTCAGGACATTTGAAGTCGATCTAGAAATGTCCGTCCGTCTGTCTGGCCCGCTGGAGCGCACGATAACTCTCGAAGGGAGTATCCGATTTGGTCCAAACTTGGTACATCGTAATATCCATTCCAAAAACCAAGCTTAAGACACACGTCGCTACGTTAATTTTGCCGACTTCTTTTTAAAAACTTTTCATATAAACTTATTTATACATAAATATATACTAATTTAATCATTATTACTTCATAAATGAATAAAAGTTTAATATTTATATATATATATATATATATATATATATATATATATATATATATATATATATATTTATATATATATAATTTAATCATTATTACTTCATAAAATGAATACATTAATAAAAAATAAAAGTTTAATATTTATATATATATATATATATATATATATATATATATATATATATATATATATATATATATATATATATATATATATATATATATATATATATATATATATATATTTATATATATATATATATATATATATACACACGACAAAATTTTAGCTTCCTTTCTTTTTTCGTTGGACTCTACGCTGATCTAAAATATGTATGCCTTGTTATGTCTAAAATGATTATTTCGATGAGTTACAAACGGAATGACGACCTTAATATACCCTCCATACTATGTATGGAGGGTATAAAATGATACTATGCAAACCCCGAAGTGTAGGTTTTCATGGGTTTGGTTACCTTTAGGTTTGATTACCATGAGCAAAAGAAACACTTAATTGTTTATTTTAGTTTATGTACATTTATTACTTATTATTATTTAGGTTCATTATATCAATAAAATGAAGTTTAAAATATTTACAGTTCACGGTTTTATTAGATTACATGAATTTAATGCTTCTTAACTTCTAACTTTAAAAATCTTCAAGTTGTTGTAACACTCAACACTTCTCAACTTCTACTCTGTGCACGAACGAATTTATGAATGCATGTTCCATGTAAATTTAAGCGCTTACTTGCCTTTTTGAAAATCTCTGTCTTTCATTTTGGCTGTGTTTAAAATTTTGCTTATCAAAGCTTCTTACTTCGTTTTTGGCTGCGTTCTATTATTTCTACTTTTGCTGTGTTCATTACTTATTACCTAAATTAGTGGAAGGCGCAATGTAATAACAGCGTTCCTACTGAGTCCGTTCCTACATTCGGCCATCCTGATTCACATTCGACCGCGAATGTAGACTCCAAGGCTTCATGTACTCTGCTACTGTTGTACAACGCTTTGGGCCTTCATTGTCGCCTACCTTCTCGACGACGTATCTGCCATGGTTTTGACTTTGCACAACTTTGTACGGACCTAAAAACTTCGGTCTTAATTTCATACCTGTTCCAAATTGAGTTCGTTTTATGGCAACCAAATCGTTAATATTATACGATATCTCTGGTATTCTCTTTCTATTGTATTCCCTTCTATTTTCTTGCTGAATTTTCAATATATTATTTCTTGCTTCTTCGCGCAAACAATTACGTTCATTTTCAAATTCCTCCACCGCATATTCTTCGAACATTTGCCGTATATCCGTACAATCTTTAACTCTCATGTCAACCCCAGTCAATAACTTAAAAGGCGATACATTAGTACTACGAGGTGGAGTATTATTAATAGTTTTTTGCACACGATCGATGTGTTTATACCAATTTCCAGGTGCCTCTATACACAATTTTGTTAACAGTGGTACAATTATCCTATGCATTCTTTCTACCTGGCCGTTACCACGTGGAACACCGGTAGTGATTAGTAAATGTTGTATGGACTGTTCTTCACAATATTCCTCAAATTGTTTTGAAGTAAAAGCAGTTCCCCTATGGGTAATGATTCTTTGCGGGTTACCAAACAGTGCTGCTTGCTTCGACAATCTATCTACTACCTCATTTGTGCCCGTACTCTTAGTGGGGTATAACCACACAAACTTAGTAAACCCATCTACGACCACCAGTATATGATTGTATTGCTTATGTGTAGCTTCCATTGGACCTACATGGTCAATATGATACGTCATTAACGGCTTATCAGCTTTTTCTATTGGATTTAAATATCCTTCCTTTCGACCCCTCTTAGCATCTGCTATTATGCACTCTACACAACTTTTTACAATACTTTCAACTTTCTTTGCCAAATCTGGTATGAAATAATTTTTCTTGACAATATCTTCTGTTTTCCGTGCAGCAAAATGTCCTTGTCTATGGGCAACAGTTATAATCTCATTTTCCATAGACGACGGTATCACAATAAGTTCCTTATTTTGGTCTTTATGCAAAATATCAAATTTTATGTAGTAGTCGTCGTAGGTACAGTTATCTAAAACTTTCCTGACTGCTCTTATCCACTCATCGCTTAGCTGTGCCTCTTTAATGCGATGTTTTAGTGAATCTTCAATCATCAAACATGAAAGTCTACTTAATGCGTCCACGTGCCTCATTCTTGTCCCTGACCTGTGTTCTATTGTGTAATTGAATTCTTGTAAAAATAGTGCCCAACGAGATATTCTTGGAAGAATGTCTTTTTTACGCATCGTTAGTGCGAATGCGTTGCAATCGGTGACTATTTTTATATGCAAGCCTAGTACGTATATTCTCCATTTCTTTAGGGCTTCTACTACTGCCAAAACTTCTAGTTCAAAGGAGTGGTACTTTTGCTCAGCTGGCGTCGTCTTCCTACTCATATATTCTACTGAATGGAATTTCCCGTCATCATCCTTTTGAAGTAAGGCTGCTCCGTAACCATGCATGCTAGCATCTGCATGAATTTCAGTTACAGCTTTTGGATCAAAAATTTTTAAAATTGGTGCTTTAGCTAACGCACTCCTAAGCTGGTTGAAAGCAAACAGTTCTTCATCCCCTATTTTAAACTTTGAATCCTTCTTCAACATATCTGTCAGCGGTCGTGCAATTGTAGCGTATCCCTCCACGAAACGTCTAAAATATGAAGTAAGACCTAAAAATCGTTCTAAGGCTTTCCTGTTCGATGGCACTGGGTAATTTGTTATAACTTTAGTTTTCTCCATAGATGGCAGTATGGTGGAATTTTCTATTACATACCCTAAAAAGTTAATCTTCTTCTGAAGGAATTGACATTTCTTCCATTTTATTTTAAGTCCGTTTGATTCCGCGACTTTTAAAACTTTTTCCAGCTTTTCCATACCATCAGCCTCGTTTTTGGATGGGATCACGATGTCATCCATGTATACTTCCTTGCGATACTAAATCCCTAAATATGGAAGCAATGTATCTACAAAATACAGCTGGAGAATTTGATATCCCAAATGGAACATATTTAAACTCATATTGTCCATTGTGTGTCACAAATGCGGTATACTTCTGAGATTCTACCTCAATAGGAACATGGAAGAACCCATTCTTCAAATCTAAGGTGGTATAGATTCTGGCATTTTGTAATTGTAGCCAAACTTAAAATTTCGTTGAATTCGCTTTCTAACTCTAAAATTGGATTATTGTCCGATGAATGAGAAATCTTATTCGCTGAAATTTCATTATCTTTCCCATAGGATGAATCCAGTCTTCTTGAAAATATCACTCCTTTAGAATTAATAACAACATCTACCTGGTCTAAAATGTCATTTCCTATGATTAAAGGATATACTATGTTGGATTTTTTGACAATATGAAAAGTTATGTTTATGTAGTTCTCGTCAACCATTGCATTTGTGTGCAAACTGTTTTACCACCTATGCCACTGAGCGATTTTATTTTGTTTCTTATTTCTACATTACCTAAGTCGTCAACGACATCGCTACGTATTAGACTTACATCACTACCTGTGTCTACCAACGCTAAAAACGTCTTGCCGAATATATGCACTTCTTTAAATATTCTATGCATGGACTGCGGACTCTCTGCAGACACTGTATGTACTCTATCTTTCTTTATTAAATTGGGTTTTTCTTCTTTGACTTGTTCTTTAGTGCCAACTTTGCACTCGAAGGATTTGTGTCCTAAGCCTTTGCACTTGAAACATTTCGTCCCTGGGACATTGCATTGATTTGAAACGTGTCCCTTTTCCCCACATTTAAAACAACGGACAGACATTTTATCATTTTTGTTCTCATTTTTAGTAGAGCCCCTATATGAGTGTGGGCCCGCATCGCCTTGCATTTTCTCGTATATTTTCAATTTGTTTTTTAAGTCATCGAGACTTGTTGCTTGGTACAAAATACTCTTATTTAATTTTGTATCTGGTATGCCTTCTATGAAATAAGTTATTAAACTTTCATCATCCAAATTTATAGGTTGACCAATCTCCATAAGACTATAAAGGTATTCTCGTAAACTTTCGGTTTGTTTCTTCTTTCGGCTGGATAAATTTCTATGAACTTCAACGGAAGAAATTTGAACTCCAAATTCCTTTTTTTTAAAGCCTGTTTCAGCGACAACCAATTTTTTATGCTAGGTTGACTCCTAACAAAAATTTTGGCGGCCCCAGTCAACAGTTGCTTTCCATAGATAAACTTCCTTAAGTTATCCCACCCAACTGTGCATGCGCAATCTTCGAACTCCCTGAGCCATTGATCAACAGTCGGCAATTGGTCACCACTAAAACTCGAAACCGAGTGTTGAATATCCCTCAACGTAAACAACGTTGTGCCATGTCCAACAGCCGATGATGCTTCCCCATAATCAGAGTCGTCGTCAGGCGTAGAATGACCGTAATGTTCAAGGAGACGGACCTGCAGTTCACCTTTCTTTCCACTTTTTGGTAAATTAAGCTGATCTAGTTTTTCCCTAAGACCTTCAACAGTTAGATTTGCTATTTCTTTTTTATCCATGTTTTCGACAATATTTCACTAAAAAGTCGAAACTAAGTATTCTACGAGATACTTACAAGATAATAAAAAAAATAGTTCAAAGCAAGAATAAAACTTCAATAATGACAATTGCCAATAATTATCTTAAAATAAATACGCACAAACTGACTAACACTTCTGTTTTACAACTGCTTGCCGTTAGGCGACAAAAACAAAAAATGATGCAATCGATCACCCAAAATAAACAAAAAATAAAAACTCCTGTTCGTTCGCAACACAATGCATACAATTTCCCCCTACCTCAATTTAATGCGTAGTACTTCTACATCATCTAAATGTAAAGTCTAACATATCAACTCATAATATGTACTGTTATTCTTACTCATCCACATCGATTCTTCTCGTAGATCGGCTCCACTCATTCCCTTGTCAACGCAAATTTTGGGGTCGAAATTGCTATTCTCCTTGTTGTTGGTTTTTGCGCACAATCAGCATTCGTATGTTTGTTGTTGTCTTCTTACTGTACCCTTGGTGATGTTATATATGCGCACTTAGCATTCATATGTTGTTGTTGTCTTCTTACTGTACCCTTGGTGATGTTATATATGCGCACTTAGCATTCATATGTTGTTGTTGTCGTCTTCTTACTGTGCTTTGGGTAATGTTATGCATGCGCACCAGCGTTCATGTGTATTTTGTTTTTGTTTTATGGACTTCAATTTCAATAGAAGGGTGACAATCAACGGTCTATTTTACGACGCACACACAAGATTGTTGTTGTAAAATCTATGCACAGGCAGTTCTTATAATTCTTCAATATCTTTGAAATGATCATTAGCAGATTTCGTCAGCCAAATTTAAGATTTTGATGCACAAAACATTGTTGTTGTAAGGTCTATGCGTACACAGTTGTTGTAGATTTTATACTTCTTTACTTCATAAATCAATTGCCTCAACCATAGGGCTATTTTATGATTTCGACGTACAAACAAGTTTCTCGTTGTAACGTCGCACAAGAAGGTTTGTCAAGCTTCAATATATTTGTAATTATCATTGGCAGATTACATCAGAAATTTTTCTTCAACTGTCTTAGATATTCATTTCACATTCAAATTTTTATAGATCACTTGTATTTAAATTGTATTTAATTGTATTGTTTCACTTTCCATCTGGTTTTGATTTTCAATGTTCTTCGACTGGTTTTTGTGTTTACTTCACTTTTTATTGTTTGAACCGGTTGAGCCCCCAAATATGTAGGTTTGCATGGGTTTGGTTACCTTTAGGTTTGATTACCATGAGCAAAAGAAACACTTAATTGTTTATTTTAGTTTATGTACATTTATTACTTATTATTATTTAGGTTCATTATATCAATAAAATGAAGTTTAAAATATTTACAGCTCACAGTTTTATTAGATTACATGTATTTAATGCTTCTTAACTTCTAACTTTAAAAATCTTCAAGTTGTTGTAACACTCAACACTTCTCAACTTCTACTCTGTGCACGAACGAATTTATGAATGCATGTTCCATGTAAATTTAAGCGCTTACTTGCCTTTTTGAAAATCTCTGTCTTTCATTTTGGCTGTGTTTAATATTTTGCTTATCAAAGCTTCTTACTTCGTTTTTGCCTGCGTTCTATTATTTCTACTTTTGCTGTGTTCATTACTTATTACCTAAATTAGTGGAAGGCGCAATGTAATAACAGCGATCCTACTGAGTCCGTTCCTATATATATATATATATATATATATATATATATATATATATATATATATATATATATATACATATATATATATATATATATATATATATATATATATATATATATATATATATATATATATATATATATATATATATATATATATATATATATATATATATGGGCCCTAGAGCGGGCCCACACTCATATAGGGGCTCTACTAAAAATGAGAACAAAAATGATAAAATGTCTGTCCGTTGTTTTAAATGTGGGGAAAAGGGACACGTTTCAAATCAATGCAATGTCCCAGGGACGAAATGTTTCAAGTGCAAAGGCTTAGGACACAAATCCTTCGAGTGCAAAGTTGGCACTAAAGAACAAGTCAAAGAAGAAAAACCCAATTTAATAAAGAAAGATAGAGTACATACAGTGTCCGCAGAGAGTCCGCAGTCCATGCATAGAATATTTTTATTCCTTCATTCTGGTGGTTCAAAGTGGGAAAAGGTGAAACTTGTTATTTTCTTTGTATTATTAAAAAAAAATATTTTTAGAACAGTGTGGCTTGTTTGTTCGGGATACCGTAGTATTTTGTTGTTGCAAAATAGTCTGGCTTTATCCCTTTATTGTTGTTTTTATAAAAACAACGTTTGTTTATTAGTAGAGAACGATGGTAATGTTTACCAGGGGGGTAAGGCAGGGAATACCTAGGTTTCGGAAAGAGCCACCAATCCTCATCAGTTCCCTTGTTTTTGTCTGGGATATTCTCCCCAGAAGTTATTTTAAAAATAACTTCTATGACAAAAACATTTTTTACCCAAGTGACGAGATCGTAAGCTCAATAGAAGAGGAACCAAAGAATTAAATAAAACTAAAATTCTCTTGGAAAGTCTTCTAAATCTTACAACCGCACTTATAAACATTTACATCTTTCTCCACTCGTTATGCTTTCGTTCAGCCTGAACGAAGTAGCATAACCATGTAAGTTGGTTTTGTCTGTTACAACAAAAACCCCTTCGTCGACCGTGCCTTGTCTATTAATAGAACAGTGTGGCTTGTTTGTTCGGGATACCGTAGTATTTTGTTGTTGCAAAATAGTCTGGCTTTATCCCTTTATTGTTGTTTTTATAAAAACAACGTTTGTTTATTAGTGGAGAACGATGGTAATGTTTACCAGGGGGTAAGGCATCGTTCTCCACTAATAAACAAACGTTGTTTTTATAAAAACAACAATAAAGGGATAAAGCCAGACTATTTTGCAACAACAAAATACTACGGTATCCCGAACAAACAAGCCACACTGTTCTATTAATAGACAAGGCACGGTCGACGAAGGGGTTTTTGTTGTAACAGACAAAACCAACTTACATGGTTATGCTACTTCGTTCAGGCTGAACGAAAGCATAACGAGTGGAGAAAGATGTAAATGTTTATAAGTGCGGTTGTAAGATTTAGAAGACTTTCCAAGAGAATTTTAGTTTTATTTAATTCTTTGGTTCCTCTTCTATTGAGCTTACGATCTCGTCAACGTTTGTTTATTAGTGGAGAACGATGGTAATGTTTACCAGGGGGTAAGGCATCGTTCTCCACTAATAAACAAACGTTGTTTTTATAAAAACAACAATAAAGGGATAAAGCCAGACTATTTTGCAACAACAAAATACTACGGTATCCCGAACAAACAAGCCACACTGTTCTATTAATAGACAAGGCACGGTCGACGAAGGGGTTTTTGTTGTAACAGACAAAACCAACTTACATGGTTATGCTACTTCGTTCAGGCTGAACGAAAGCATAACGAGTGGAGAAAGATGTAAATGTTTATAAGTGCGGTTGTAAGATTTAGAAGACTTTCCAAGAGAATTTTAGTTTTATTTAATTCTTTGGTTCCTCTTCTATTGAGCTTACGATCTCGTCACTTGGGTAAAAAATGTTTTTTGTCATAGAAGTTATTTTTAAAATAACTTCTGGGGAGAATATCCCAGACAAAAACAAGGGAACTGATGAGGATTGGTGGCTCTTTCCGAAACCTAGGTATTCCCTGCCTTACCCCCTGGTAAACATTACCATCGTTCTCCACTAATAAACAAACGTTGTTTTTATAAAAACAGCAATAAAGGGATAAAGCCAGACTATTTTGCAACAACGAAATACTACGGTATCCCGAACAAACAAGCCACACTGTTCTATTAATAGACAAGGCACGGTCGACGAAGGGGTTTTTTTGTAACAGACAAAACCAACTTACATGGTTATGCTACTTCGTTCAGGCTGAACGAAAGCATAATGAGTGGAGAAAGATGTAAATGTTTATAAGTGCGGTTGTAAGATTTAGAAGACTTTCCAAGAGAATTTTAGTTTTATTTAATTCTTTGGTTCCTCTTCTATTGAGCTTACGATCTCGTCACTTGGGTAAAAAATGTTTTTTGTCATAGAAGTTATTTTTAAAATAACTTCTGGGGAGAATATCCCAGACAAAAACAAGGGAACTGATGAGGATTGGTGGCTCTTTCCGAAACCTAGGTATTCCCTGCCTTACCCCCTGGTAAACATTACCATCGTTCTCCACTAATAAACAAACGTTGTTTTTATAAAAACAACAATAAAGGGATAAAGCCAGACTATTTTGCAACAACAAAAGTATTTTTATTTACATAGTGAAGTGTTGCACAACAGTACTGATTGCTCGTATTTGGTTGTCGAATGCACCCTACAACCATACTTTTTCGTTGATCTCAGCAATTTACACATATTGTGGTTTGTAATTTTTGCGAGTTTAATAGTGTACTCCCTGCATAAGATTTTTGGGTTTATTATTTATTTTGTTTATATTTCTCATTTTGGTCTTCGAATAAAATCATGTCGGTCACTCCTCTCTTGGTATTTATTAGAGCTTCTGATGCTCTCGTCAACTAGAATGCTTCCTTTTCATTAATTCATGCCGATGCACACTCTCTTTAAAATCTCGAAATTCAAGGTGATGAAGTGGGAGAATTGTGGAGCAAGGTAAAAAGTGCATATGATAAACTTTTAGATTATCTTACGACGCTTGAAGAAGCTAGTAATGAAGCATCACTTCAGGCGTTTGTTCAATGTTTATCGTCAATAAACTAATAATCATATTTGTTGAAAGCTCTATCGAAACCTTCTAATTTGAATTTGCGGGATAATTCGTCTATTCTTGCATCCACTCCCAAGGTTGTACCAACACAGTTTTCTCCGATACTTATTGAAAATATTTCCATACCCCATTCACCAGTCGTTTCGGATGCTTCTTCTGGGGAGAACGTTTCTCGTAATGTTAATGTTGCATCAGATCAGTGTGCACTACTTTCCGTGATTTGTTTATCACAATTTTCATTAATAATTCCCGACTTAGTGACATATAGGGGATGTGTTATCTTGTTCAAAAAACCAGCGGCGAAGCTAGGGAAATAGTTTCTAAATTTCCATCAACAAACCGAAGTTTCCCATTGGTTTGGAGTTCGTTAATGGATATTTACGATAACAAGCGCATTAACCTCCGATGTTAGGCACTGAAACATGTTCTGGTTTAAAACATTACAACGTGGTATAAATAGTTGCTTTTCGGATATGTCGGTATATGATGTAGTTAAGGATCATTGGGATCCTATACTAGGATACATTTGCATTCAGTGTTTGCCTAATTTGACAGTGACTGTGTGGGAGCAGAGTATAAAGAACAAATCCTCGCAATCTTCGCAGATTTGAACTCCTTCCTCGCCGAACGGCAACAAGTGTTAGCTTACCTAAGAGATTTTCGGGTATAGTCTGTACACGTTGACGAAAAGAACCTCATTCTATAAGAATTTTCCCACAATTTAAAACACTTTTCTTTGAGAAGGGATTAGAAGTTGCTAAAAACAGGGTTGTTGTGTAAATTGTCTTTCTCTAGGACACTCGCATAATTGAAATATTAGTAAGAGTCGCTACCATACTCTATTGCATAGGCCTAATTCCGTGTCATCATCTAGACCATCGAATCCCACTGCGCCTACTAATACAAATATTGAACCAATTGTAGCTTCAACCTCATTTGGCGCCAATCCTCGAAACGTTTTATTAGGTACGCCATGGTTAACATTGTATTCCATGGACTTTCACATCCAGTTCTTGCCCCTATCGATCCGGGGTCAGGGGCTTCCGTTATCACTGAAAATTTGCTTAAGTTACCCATACAGTATCTGCAACCGTATCCGGTGTAAATGGTTCTAGATATGCATCATCCAAGAAACTTTGTTCTGTACGTATTGGTTCATTGCTAGATTCTTCCTTGTAGAGCAGAGGTGATTGATGGTTAGTTGTGACGAAGCACAACGAGGTCGTTTACTTGAATATATATATATATATATATATATATATATATATATATATATATATATATATATGTATATATATATATATATATATATATATATATATATATATATATATATATATATATATATATATATATATATGTGTATATATATATATATATATATATATATATATATATATATATATATATATATATATATATATATATATATATATATATATATATATTCAAGTAAACGACCTCGTTGTGCTTCGTCACAACTAACCATCAATATATTCAATATATTCAAGTAAACGACCTCGTTGTGCTTCGTCACAACTAACCATCAATCACCTCTGCTCTACAAGGAAGAATCTAGCAATGAACCAATACGTACAGAACAAAGTTTTTTGGATGATGCATATCTAGAACCATTTACACCGGATACGGTTGCAGATACTGTATGGGTAACTTAAGCAAATTTTCAGTGATAACGGAAGCCCCTGACCCCGGATCGATAGGGGCAAGAACTGGATGTGAAAGTCCATGGAATACAATGTTAACCATGGCGTACCTAATAAAACGTTTCGAGGATTGGCGCCAAATGAGGTTGAAGCTACAATTGGTTCAATATTTGTATTAGTAGGCGCAGTGGGATTCGATGGTCTAGATGATGACACGGAATTAGGCCTATGCAATAGAGTATGGTAGCGACTCTTACTAATATTTCAATTATGCGAGTGTCCTAGAGAAAGATAATTTACACAACAACCCTGTTTTTAGCAACTTCTAATCCCTTCTCAAAGAAAAGTGTTTTAAATTGTGGGAAAATTCTTATAGAATGAGGTTCTTTTCGTCAACGTGTACAGGACTATACCCGAAAATCTCTTAGGTAAGCTAACACTTGTTGCCGTTCGGCGAGGAAGGAGTTAAAATCTGCGAAGATTGCGAGGATTTGTTCTTTATACTCTGCTCCCACACAGTCACTGTCAAATTAGGCAAACACTGAATGCAAATGTATCCTAGTATAGGATCCCAATGATCCTTAACTACATCATATACCGACATATCCGAAAAGCAACTATTTATACCACGTTGTAATGTTTTAAACCAGAACATGTTTCAGTGCCTAACATCGGAGGTTAATGCGCTTGTTATCGTAAATATCCATTAACGAACTCCAAACCAATGGGAAACTTCGGTTTGTTGATGGAAATTTAGAAACTATTTCCCTAGCTTCGCCGCTGGTTTTTTGAACAAGATAACACATCCCCTATATGTCACTAAGTCGGGAATTATTAATGAAAATTGTGATAAACAAATCACGGAAAGTAGTGCACACTGATCTGATGCAACATTAACATTACGAGAAACGTTCTCCCCAGAAGAAGCATCCGAAACGACTGGTGAATGGGGTATGGAAATATTTTCAATAAGTATCGGAGAAAACTGTGTTGGTACAACCTTGGGAGTGGATGCAAGAATAGACGAATTATCCCGCAAATTCAAATTAGAAGGTTTCGATAGAGCTTTCAACAAATATGATTATTAGTTTATTGACGATAAACATTGAACAAACGCCTGAAGTGATGCTTCATTACTAGCTTCTTCAAGCGTCGTAAGATAATCTAAAAGTTTATCATATGCACTTTTTACCTTGCTCCACAATTCTCCCACTTCATCACCTTGAATTTCGAGATTTTAAAGAGAGTGTGCATCGGCATGAATTAATGAAAAGGAAGCATTATAGTTGACGAGAGCATCAGAAGCTCTAATAAATACCAAGAGAGGAGTGACCGACATGATTTTATTCGAAGACCAAAATGAGAAATATAAACAAAATAAATAATAAACCCAAAAATCTTATGCAGGGAGTACACTATTAAACTCGCAAAAATTACAAACCACAATATGTGTAAATTGCTGAGATCAACGAAAAAGTATGGTTGTAGGGTGCATTCGACAACCAAATACGAGCAATCAGTACTGTTGTGCAACACTTCACTATGTAAATAAAAATACTTTTGTTGTTGCAAAATAGTCTGGCTTTATCCCTTTATTGTTGTTTTTATAAAAACAACGTTTGTTTATTAGTGGAGAACGATGGTAATGTTTACCAGGGGGTAAGGCAGGGAATACCTAGGTTTCGGAAAGAGCCACCAATCCTCATCAGTTCCCTTGTTTTTGTCTGGGATATTCTCCCCAGAAGTTATTTTAAAAATAACTTCTATGACAAAAAACATTTTTTACCCAAGTGACGAGATCGTAAGCTCAATAGAAGAGGAACCAAAGAATTAAATAAAACTAAAATTCTCTTGGAAAGTCTTCTAAATCTTACAACCGCACTTATAAACATTTACATCTTTCTCCACTCATTATGCTTTCGTTCAGCCTGAACGAAGTAGCATAACCATGTAAGTTGGTTTTGTCTGTTACAAAAAAACCCCTTCGTCGACCGTGCCTTGTCTATTAATAGAACAGTGTGGCTTGTTTGTTCGGGATACCGTAGTATTTCGTTGTTGCAAAATAGTCTGGCTTTATCCCTTTATTGCTGTTTTTATAAAAACAACGTTTGTTTATTAGTGGAGAACGATGGTAATGTTTACCAGGGGGTAAGGCAGGGAATACCTAGGTTTCGGAAAGAGCCACCAATCCTCATCAGTTCCCTTGTTTTTGTCTGGGATATTCTCCCCAGAAGTTATTTTAAAAATAACTTCTATGACAAAAAACATTTTTTACCCAAGTGACGAGATCGTAAGCTCAATAGAAGAGGAACCAAAGAATTAAATAAAACTAAAATTCTCTTGGAAAGTCTTCTAAATCTTACAACCGCACTTATAAACATTTACATCTTTCTCCACTCGTTATGCTTTCGTTCAGCCTGAACGAAGTAGCATAACCATGTAAGTTGGTTTTGTCTGTTACAACAAAAACCCCTTCGTCGACCGTGCCTTGTCTATTAATAGAACAGTGTGGCTTGTTTGTTCGGGATACCGTAGTATTTTGTTGTTGCAAAATAGTCTGGCTTTATCCCTTTATTGTTGTTTTTATAAAAACAACGTTTGTTTATTAGTGGAGAACGATGCCTTACCCCCTGGTAAACATTACCATCGTTCTCCACTAATAAACAAACGTTGACGAGATCGTAAGCTCAATAGAAGAGGAACCAAAGAATTAAATAAAACTAAAATTCTCTTGGAAAGTCTTCTAAATCTTACAACCGCACTTATAAACATTTACATCTTTCTCCACTCGTTATGCTTTCGTTCAGCCTGAACGAAGTAGCATAACCATGTAAGTTGGTTTTGTCTGTTACAACAAAAACCCCTTCGTCGACCGTGCCTTGTCTATTAATAGAACAGTGTGGCTTGTTTGTTCCTGATACCGTAGTATTTTGTTGTTGCAAAATAGTCTGGCTTTATCCCTTTATTGTTGTTTTTATAAAAACAACGTTTGTTTATTAGTGGAGAACGATGCCTTACCCCCTGGTAAACATTACCATCGTTCTCCACTAATAAACAAACGTTGTTTTTATAAAAACAACAATAAAGGGATAAAGCCAGACTATTTTGCAACAACAAAATACTACGGTATCCCGAACAAACAAGCCACACTGTTCTATTAATAGACAAGGCACGGTCGACGAAGGGGTTTTTGTTGTAACAGACAAAACCAACTTACATGGTTATGCTACTTCGTTCAGGCTGAACGAAAGCATAACGAGTGGAGAAAGATGTAAATGTTTATAAGTGCGGTTGTAAGATTTAGAAGTCTTTCCAAGAGAATTTTAGTTTTATTTAATTCTTTGGTTCCTCTTCTATTGAGCTTACGATCTCGTCACTTGGGTAAAAAATGTTTTTTGTCATAGAAGTTATTTTTAAAATAACTTCTGGGGAGAATATCCCAGACAAAAACAAGGGAACTGATGAGGATTGGTGGCTCTTTCCGAAACCTAGGTATTCCCTGCCTTACCCCCCTGGTAAACATTACCATCGTTCTCTACTAATAAACAAACGTTGTTTTTATAAAAACAACAATAAAGGGATAAAGCCAGACTATTTTGCAACAACAAAATACTACGGTATCCCGAACAAACAAGCCACACTGTTCTAAAAATATTTTTTTTTAATAATACAAAGAAAATAACAAGTTTCACCTTTTCCCACTTTGAACCACCAGAATGAAGGAATAAAAATATTCTATGCATGGACTGCGGACTCTCTGCGGACACTGTATGTACTCTATCTTTCTTTATTAAATTGGGTTTTTCTTCTTTGACTTGTTCTTTAGTGCCAACTTTGCACTCGAAGGATTTGTGTCCTAAGCCTTTGCACTTGAAACATTTCGTCCCTGGGACATTGCATTGATTTGAAACGTGTCCCTTTTCCCCACATTTAAAACAACGGACAGACATTTTATCATTTTTGTTCTCATTTTTAGTAGAGCCCCTATATGAGTGTGGGCCCGCATCGCCTTGCATTTTCTCGTATATTTTCAATTTGTTTTTTAAGTCATCGAGACTTGTTGCTTGGTACAAAATACTCTTATTTAATTTTGTATCTGGTATGCCTTCTATGAAATAAGTTATTAAACTTTCATCATCCAAATTTATAGGTTGACCAATCTCCATAAGACTATAAAGGTATTCTCGTAAACTTTCGGTTTGTTTCTTCTTTCGGCTGGATAAATTTCTATGAACTTCAACGGAAGAAATTTGAACTCCAAATTCCTTTTTTTTAAAGCCTGTTTCAGCGACAACCAATTTTTTATGCTAGGTTGACTCCTAACAAAAATTTTGGCGGCCCCAGTCAACAGTTGCTTTCCATAGATAAACTTCCTTAAGTTATCCCACCCAACTGTGCATGCGCAATCTTCGAACTCCCTGAGCCATTGATCAACAGTCGGCAATTGGTCACCACTAAAACTCGAAACCGAGTCTTGAATATCCCTCAAAGTAAACAACGTTGTGCCATGTCCAACAGCCGATGATGCTTCCCCATAATCAGAGTCGTCGTCAGGCGTAGAATGACCGTAATGTTCAAGGAGACGGACCTGCAGTTCACCTTTCTTTCCACTTTTTGGTAAATTAAGCTGATCTAGTTTTTCCCTAAGACCTTCAACAGTTAGATTTGCTATTTCTTTTTATCCATGTTTTCGACAATATTTCACTAAAAAGTCGAAACTAAGTATTCTACGAGATACTTACAAGATAATAAAAAAAAAATAGTTCAAAGCAAGAATAAAACTTCAATAATGACAATTGCCAATAATTATCTTAAAATAAATACGCACAAACTGACTAACACTTCTGTTTTACAACTGCTTGCCGTTAGGCGACAAAAACAAAAAAATGATGCAATCGATCACCCAAAATAAACAAAAAATAAAAACTCCTGTTCGTTCGCAACACAATGCATACAATTTCCCCCTACCTCAATTTAATGCGTAGTACTTCTACATCATCTAAATGTAAAGTCTAACATATCAACTCATAATATGTACTGTTATTCTTACTCATCCACATCGATTCTTCTCGTAGATCGGCTCCACTCATTCCCTTGTCAACGCAAATTTTGGGGTCGAAATTGCTATTCTCCTTGTTGTTGGTTTTTGCGCACAATCAGCATTCGTATGTTTGTTGTTGTCTTCTTACTGTACCCTTGGTGATGTTATATATGCGCACTTAGCATTCATATGTTGTTGTTGTCTTCTTACTGTACCCTTGGTGATGTTATATATGCGCACTTAGCATTCATATGTTGTTGTTGTCGTCTTCTTACTGTGCTTTGGGTAATGTTATGCATGCGCACCAGCGTTCATGTGTATTTTGTTTTTGTTTTATGGACTTCAATTTCAATAGAAGGGTGACAATCAACGGTCTATTTTACGACGCACACACAAGATTGTTGTTGTAAAATCTATGCACAGGCAGTTCTTATAATTCTTCAATATCTTTGAAATGATCATTAGCAGATTTCGTCAGCCAAATTTAAGATTTTGATGCACAAAACATTGTTGTTGTAAGGTCTATGCGTACACAGTTGTTGTAGATTTTATACTTCTTTACTTCATAAATCAATTGCCTCAACCATAGGGCTATTTTATGATTTCGACGTACAAACAAGTTTCTCGTTGTAACGTCGCACAAGAAGGTTTGTCAAGCTTCAATATATTTGTAATTATCATTGGCAGATTACATCAGAAATTTTTCTTCAACTGTCTTAGATATTCATTTCACATTCAAATTTTTATAGATCACTTGTATTTAAATTGATTGTTTCACTTTCCATCTGGTTTTGATTTTCAATGTTCTTCGACTGGTTTTTGTGTTTACTTCACTTTTTATTGTTTGAACCGGTTGAGCCCCCAAATATGTAGGTTTGCATGGGTTTGGTTACCTTTAGGTTTGATTACCATGAGCAAAAGAAACACTTAATTGTTTATTTTAGTTTATGTACATTTATTACTTATTATTATTTAGGTTCATTATATCAATAAAATGAAGTTTAAAATATTTACAGCTCACAGTTTTATTAGATTACATGTATTTAATGCTTCTTAACTTCTAACTTTAAAAATCTTCAAGTTGTTGTAACACTCAACACTTCTCAACTTCTACTCTGTGCACGAACGAATTTATGAATGCATGTTCCATGTAAATTTAAGCGCTTACTTGCCTTTTTGAAAATCTCTGTCTTTCATTTTGGCTGTGTTTAATATTTTGCTTATCAAAGCTTCTTACTTCGTTTTTGCCTGCGTTCTATTATTTCTACTTTTGCTGTGTTCATTACTTATTACCTAAATTAGTGGAAGGCGCAATGTAATAACAGCGATCCTACTGAGTCCGTTCCTATATATATATATATATATATATATATATATATATATATATATATATATATATATATATATATATATACATATATATATATATATATATATATATATATATATATATATATATATATATATATATATATATATATATATATATATATATATATATATATATATTCAAGTAAACGACCTCGTTGTGCTTCGTCACAACTAACCATCAATCACCTCTGCTCTACAAGGAAGAATCTAGCAATGAACCAATACGTACAGAACAAAGTTTCTTGGATGATGCATATCTAGAACCATTTACACCGGATACGGTTGCAGATACTGTATGGGTAACTTAAGCAAATTTTCAGTGATAACGGAAGCCCCTGACCCCGGATCGATAGGGGCAAGAACTGGATGTGAAAGTCCATGGTATACAATGTTAACCATGGCGTACCTAATAAAACGTTTCGAGGATTGGCGCCAAATGAGGTTGAAGCTACAATTGGTTCAATATTTGTATTAGTAGGCGCAGTGGGATTCGATGGTCTAGATGATGACACGGAATTAGGCCTATGCAATAGAGTATGGTAGCGACTCTTACTAATATTTCAATTATGCGAGTGTCCTAGAGAAAGACAATTTACACAACAACCCTGTTTTTAGCAACTTCTAATCCCTTCTCAAAGAAAAGTGTTTTAAATTGTGGGAAAATTCTTATAGAATGAGGTTCTTTTCGTCAACGTGTACAGACTATACCCGAAAATCTCTTAGGTAAGCTAACACTTGTTGCCGTTCGGCGAGGAAGGAGTTCAAATCTGCGAAGATTGCGAGGATTTGTTCTTTATACTCTGCTCCCACACAGTCACTGTCAAATTAGGCAAACACTGAATGCAAATGTATCCTAGTATAGGATCCCAATGATCCTTAACTACATCATATACCGACATATCCGAAAAGCAACTATTTATACCACGTTGTAATGTTTTAAACCAGAACATGTTTCAGTGCCTAACATCGGAGGTTAATGCGCTTGTTATCCTAAATATCCATTAACGAACTCCAAACCAATGGGAAACTTCGGTTTGTTGATGGAAATTTAGAAACTATTTCCCTAGCTTCGCCGCTGGTTTTTTGAACAAGATAACACATCCCCTATATGTCACTAAGTCGGGAATTATTAATGAAAATTGTGATAAACAAATCACGGAAAGTAGTGCACACTGATCTGATGCAACATTAACATTACGAGAAACGTTCTCCCCAGAAGAAGCATCCGAAACGACTGGTGAATGGGGTATGGAAATATTTTCAATAAGTATCGGAGAAAACTGTGTTGGTACAACCTTGGGAGTGGATGCAAGAATAGACGAATTATCCCGCAAATTCAAATTAGAAGGTTTCGATAGAGCTTTCAACAAATATGATTATTAGTTTATTGACGATAAACATTGAACAAACGCCTGAAGTGATGCTTCATTACTAGCTTCTTCAAGCGTCGTAAGATAATCTAAAAGTTTATCATATGCACTTTTTACCTTGCTCCACAATTCTCCCACTTCATCACCTTGAATTTCGAGATTTTAAAGAGAGTGTGCATCGGCATGAATTAATGAAAAGGAAGCATTCTAGTTGACGAGAGCATCAGAAGCTCTAATAAATACCAAGAGAGGAGTGACCGACATGATTTTATTCGAAGACCAAAATGAGAAATATAAACAAAATAAATAATAAACCCAAAAATCTTATGCAGGGAGTACACTATTAAACTCGCAAAAATTACAAACCACAATATGTGTAAATTGCTGAGATCAACGAAAAAGTATGGTTGTAGGGTGCATTCGACAACCAAATACGAGCAATCAGTACTGTTGTGCAACACTTCACTATGTAAATAAAAATACTTTTGTTGTTGCAAAATAGTCTGGCTTTATCCCTTTATTGTTGTTTTTATAAAAACAACGTTTGTTTATTAGTGGAGAACGATGGTAATGTTTACCAGGGGGTAAGGCAGGGAATACCTAGGTTTCGGAAAGAGCCACCAATCCTCATCAGTTCCCTTGTTTTTGTCTGGGATATTCTCCCCAGAAGTTATTTTAAAAATAACTTCTATGACAAAAAACATTTTTTACCCAAGTGACGAGATCGTAAGCTCAATAGAAGAGGAACCAAAGAATTAAATAAAACTAAAATTCTCTTGGAAAGTCTTCTAAATCTTACAACCGCACTTATAAACATTTACATCTTTCTCCACTCATTATGCTTTCGTTCAGCCTGAACGAAGTAGCATAACCATGTAAGTTGGTTTTGTCTGTTACAAAAAAAACCCCTTCGTCGACCGTGCCTTGTCTATTAATAGAACAGTGTGGCTTGTTTGTTCGGGATACCGTAGTATTTCGTTGTTGCAAAATAGTCTGGCTTTATCCCTTTATTGCTGTTTTTATAAAAACAACGTTTGTTTATTAGTGGAGAACGATGGTAATGTTTACCAGGGGGTAAGGCAGGGAATACCTAGGTTTCGGAAAGAGCCACCAATCCTCATCAGTTCCCTTGTTTTTGTCTGGGATATTCTCCCCAGAAGTTATTTTAAAAATAACTTCTATGACAAAAAACATTTTTTACCCAAGTGACGAGATCGTAAGCTCAATAGAAGAGGAACCAAAGAATTAAATAAAACTAAAATTCTCTTGGAAAGTCTTCTAAATCTTACAACCGCACTTATAAACATTTACATCTTTCTCCACTCGTTATGCTTTCGTTCAGCCTGAACGAAGTAGCATAACCATGTAAGTTGGTTTTGTCTGTTACAACAAAAACCCCTTCGTCGACCGTGCCTTGTCTATTAATAGAACAGTGTGGCTTGTTTGTTCGGGATACCGTAGTATTTTGTTGTTGCAAAATAGTCTGGCTTTATCCCTTTATTGTTGTTTTTATAAAAACAACGTTTGTTTATTAGTGGAGAACGATGCCTTACCCCCTGGTAAACATTACCATCGTTCTCCACTAATAAACAAACGTTGTTTTTATAAAAACAACAATAAAGGGATAAAGCCAGACTATTTTGCAACAACAAAATACTACGGTATCCCGAACAAACAAGCCACACTGTTCTATTAATAGACAAGGCACGGTCGACGAAGGGGTTTTTGTTGTAACAGACAAAACCAACTTACATGGTTATGCTACTTCGTTCAGGCTGAACGAAAGCATAACGAGTGGAGAAAGATGTAAATGTTTATAAGTGCGGTTGTAAGATTTAGAAGACTTTCCAAGAGAATTTTAGTTTTATTTAATTCTTTGGTTCCTCTTCTATTGAGCTTACGATCTCGTCACTTGGGTAAAAAATGTTTTTTGTCATAGAAGTTATTTTTAAAATAACTTCTGGGGAGAATATCCCAGACAAAAACAAGGGAACTGATGAGGATTGGTGGCTCTTTCCGAAACCTAGGTATTCCCTGCCTTACCCCCTGGTAAACATTACCATCGTTCTCTACTAATAAACAAACGTTGTTTTTATAAAAACAACAATAAAGGGATAAAGCCAGACTATTTTGCAACAACAAAATACTACGGTATCCCGAACAAACAAGCCACACTGTTCTAAAAATATTTTTTTTTAATAATACAAAGAAAATAACAAGTTTCACCTTTTCCCACTTTGAACCACCAGAATGAAGGAATAAGCAAAGAACTATCCATAGTTTGTGTTGATATGTGGTCTGTATGGACAACTTAATTTGAAAACAAACGCGTTAAAGCACTTGTAAAGCGACCAGCATACGATGTAGCGAGCAAATTAACAACAAAATTATATTGTTCAAACAGAAAATGAACTCTCGCGTTAGGCTCAATATAAAGAAAATGAATTACGTACCTCTTCTTATAATGTAGTTTTATATGATGAGGGTTACTGATGATGATGAGGTGTACCGCACTAATAAGGGGGTGACGATGTTGATGATTTTCTCCTTTATAAAAATAGGGAAGAGAGCACAATTAACAACGACTTGTGAGTAGATGATCCGGCTCGGTTGGATTAAAATGTTAGCGTGATACCGATGTAAACCAAAACAATAAAACAAAGGATTTTAAATTGAAATAAATTTCAAAACATGGTTTAAACTTCGTTGGTAAAGAGGCGGATTTCTACGAAACAAAGCTTTCTTTACCTTGCAAACGTGAGTTATAAACAGAGGTTTGTAACAAGTAAGTAACCGATGGCCAACGCAAACGTCAGCAAAGTTGCAATCATCAACAACGACCACAGCATTGGAAAGTTCCTCTCCTCATCCGAACAATACGAATATGGCTTCCGGGAGATGTAGTAGAAAAGTACAGATCCTTTCTCCGAACTAGGCGAATATGGCTACTGGTAGAATTGCACACAAGATTTTCCCAAATGAGCTCGAAAGAGCGGCCAACTAACGAGGATAGTTGGAATGCTGGGGAAGGGACAAACAATGCATCGAACCCATACAGTCTTAATATCGCAAAACTGTTACATTGATATTTTTGGATATGGTATGGGTTAACATTAATTTTACCTTCGGTCAAGTCTTGCCCCATATGACGGACTAATGGGGAATGACACATTGAGAGAACTAGCTAGATTCCCCATTAATCAACAAATGTTTACAACTATTAACAAAATTAATGTCCGTCTGTGAAACTTACTACCTTGCGATAGGTCTCATATTATTAGACTCACCAATTAGAAAATTAACATTCACGACAATAGTCCAGGCTACCATAGACACAAAATCCAAAAAATCGGTTTCTGTAAATCAATATCCATATCCCATGGCTTTAAAAAATGAAATGAACCGACAAATTGATGAAGTGATGAACTGTGCTGTTTGGATCGTGGCGATTAAATGGGGCACATCTGGAAGAGTAAAATACCGTACAGAAAACTGATTTATGTAACCAAACCGGATAAGTATCATATGCCCGAGATAACTAACATACTAGCCAACCTAGACCAGAATAGATATTTTTCAACTTTGTACTTGAAATCAGGCTACCACCAGATACCATTAAAAGAATCTAATATTGAAAATACAGATTTTTCCGTGAACAATGGGAAGTTCCAGTTCACAAGACTTCCATTCCATTCCATGATATTGAAAATACTGATTTTTCCGTGAACAATGGAAAGTTCCAGTTCACAAGACTTCCATTCCAAGAGAAATGCAGACGAGCTTTAGATGATGTCCTCCGGGAACATATAGATGTGAGATGCTACGTTTATGTCGACGATATCCTAGTCTTCGGCAAAAATACGGAACAACATATCCAAAACGGTTAATTTTTAATAAACTTTCAAAAACGAACTTTAAATTGCACTAATACAAAAAAAGCACTAATACATAAACTTCCCAGATATTAAGACAGTTCATGACCTAAAGTCGTTCTTAGGACTGACAGGGCAATTTATTTTTGATTACGCACAATCAATCATGAGAAGTGATCTAGCGAGAACACCAAAGAACCAATCCAAAAAAGTTAGAATTCAATTAACACCACAACAAAGGGAAAGCTTTAGACAACTCAAAAACACCTCAGTATCCGATGAAGTAATTCTCCACTACCCTGACATTAATAAACCCTTCGAACTAACAACTGATGCCTCTAAATGCGCCCTTGGAGTTGTACTGGCACAAGGTGGCAGACTAATATCGTTTGTTTCACTGACTCTGAGTAAATCCGAGGAGGAATACGGTATCAACGAAGGGGAAATGTTAGCCATGTTTTTTGTATGGAGCAAAACACATTCAAATTTTTACACACCTTTGTCCTGAGCAAAGGTGACCATCGCATGAGAAATACAAAATCGATATAATTACAGAAAAAATTAAGAACGTAAATATTGCAATACAACTTACAACATCGCATAATACATTTATTTTCTCTGATGAAGAAATTTCAAAAGTTCAGAAAATATTTCTCTATGATAATACCCCTTTTGCGAACTTCGAAAAAGTATTGTTTAGTTCTTTTAGTGAAAAAGCATATATTTTTGTGACGCCAATCATTGTATCGGCATAAGTTATCTTTTTTTTTTTTAATTTGAGGCTTCATATTGTGCAATAAACTTTGAATATCCGCATAGACAATGTTTACTCAAAGAAATAATTAAAAAATTTTATACTCAGTCGTTATTGCATTTTCACACCGAGGTCACTGTGAGATTTATAAAATGTTAATATCCTCTGCTTTGATTATTTTCGAAATTAGTTTACGCCCATGGTGCATAAAAGCAAGACGAGATAAATGGTTGCTGTTGTTTATTTAAGGATGTTGGACAACTGGATGTGCGTAAAGTGTTGGTAATAATTTCAAAACTGCTTCCTTCTGGTATAACGGTGGAGTTGTACGGTGCGAACCCTTCCTGTGTGGTTTCAGCTGCAACAATCTCAGGAATTTGGCAAGTTGCATTATTAATCACATTATTCACACTCCTTGAAGAAAATGGTAAGACTGTGGTTGTAGACGGGCTTTTTTCAAAGTGATGAAATTCAGAAAAGCCATAATGCACATGTTGGATATCACTATTGTATCAAATTTAGATTCAAGCTACGAACATTTATGTTATTGTAATATATTCAATATTCCGGACACATGGAGGGTATATTAACCTTGTCATTCCGTAAAGTCTAAAGCCTACAAAGTATAAATATTTTTGATCAGCATAAAATTCTTATCGATTTAACGGTGTCCGTCCGTCTGTGGAAATCACTCTTACTACCGAATGAAATGAAGTATTTAACTTTGTTATTGAACATAAGCAAAGCTAGCAGTAATGAATAAAATAATTAAAAAAATAATAAATTTACTTTCTAACGAATTATATTTTTTTTAATAGATTTGAAGCCAAACCCACTCCACAAAGTTCTTAGCGCATCAAAGAAATTGATTTTAAGGAAGAGACCATTTGCTTCCTTGAATCTGAATTGACTACAAATGACGAATGAAGTATTGAATGAAGTATTATACAACAAAATTAGCAGAGGATACGACAAATGAAATAAAAGTAGTGTCCAAGGCAGGATCTACCAGCGCCCTAGCAGGATACAAAACACTACAGCTTTGTTTTCTAGGGTGTTGAAGTCTTGACGAGGTACACATTGAGCAAATGTCGATGTCACACAATTTCCAGAATTGAACTGGAATTTTTGGAAATGGATACGAATATTCGGTATAGGCCTCATAAATGGCCATTGACTAACACATCAATTTATTCCGCATCGAATCTAATTTAATACCGAATTAGTCTCACTATGGAGCACTGGAATATCAAATAAAATATTCTACTGATTTGGAAAAAGTCGCCTCTTAATCTGGGACGAAGCTACGTTTATTTAAGGGAAACGTTGAGACTATCTCGCGATCTTCCTCAGTCCTCATTCGGACCAAATGAAGAAATTTTTCAATGTTGCTTACACGAAGGTTTTTTATGCCCACGGCTGAAAAAAGATTGCTAAATGTTGTCCATAAAGGGGAAATGAATTTGGAACAGTATCTAAAGGACGAAAACTCGCTCGACTATTCCCCACGGAGTCTGAATACGAATGATTTAAGAATGAAGACTGACTTGAAATATTCAGGTGATTGCTCGTTTCAATCGACGCTTTCGGGAGAATACTATTTGGTAGTTTTTCTAGGGTCTCGCCCAACGTTAATAATAAGGCGCTATTGAGCCCCTAACACTTGAATTGACAAAAGTATAATGGAACCTTTTAAATTAGCCTTATTTTTATTAATTGACATCGAAAATAGGTTGCCTTTTTAAAATGTTTTCCGTATTTTTCCCATAAATTTTATAACCCATTTGGAAGTGATTTCAAAGTATTAAAATCTAGTTCATCTTTACGCCTAGATTCGAAATGAGCGTTGCACTGGACGATCACATGCGAAGATCTGATAAACATATAATTGCACTCAATGCTTTTTAAAAGGTATAGAATGTTTCTACTACGATAAGTAAGAGAAAAACAACTAAAGCACAATTTTCTCTGATAAGCTATTCAAATACCAAATTCTACTTCACGCAATATATTATCAGAAATATCCAAGAAACGTACGGAAAGGCAAAAAAATTGAACATTTTCGCGAAAGAATTTCTTTCAATCTCTCGCACTATGGAGAAAAATCCAAATTTGATCTTCAATTCCAAAATTGTAATATCCGATAAGATATTTACTAACCGATAGAAAAATATAAAAAAACTAATTTGAATTATATTTTGTTGAATTCCATTTTATTTCAAAAGTTTTCCTCTAATTTTTGCAAGAAAACTACCGTATGTCGCGTCTTTTAAAAAATATATTTACTAAGAATAAAAAAATAAGAAACCATATGAATTGCTCTGAAAAAATCGTGTGTATTATTTTATTGTTCCTGTCTGGAGCTTAGCGAGGCCATTATTTATCGATAATATTTATGAGTTGGAGTAATTCAAAAATTTGACTTCGGCTTGAAATGAATAGGTCCCCCGTAAAAATATATTCGATTTTAATGTTCTTATATTTTTCTTATGGGTGATTTTGCCAGATTCTGTTGGTACAGTAGAAGTGCTGTCTTCTTTTACAAACTCTTCCTTGTAGGTTTTGCTCAGTTTGGTTGCAAGCCTTTTATTTTCCTTAACAAAAACTGTTTATCCTCTTTGTAGGTCGTTTCACGTGTATTTGTTTTGTAAATTCTTTTACCAAAAAAATACTTCAACATGTGTCCTCTTTATACCCTATGGAGCAGATCCGAAAACGTGAATGTTTTCAGTTTTTAGGCATTGTATAATTTCTCAATCTAAAATCTTTTGATTTGACCATTTACACAGCTGTTGTAATGTGGTGTCTTGAATATATTTATGTTGTATTGACTTTCGAGCAAAAACATAATTGAATTCGAGTTATATGATTTTTCGTTATCAATTACAATCATCTTTGGTATTCCAAATGACAGTAGCATTTATCTCAGCGGTTCTTTAAAGTCAACTATTGCTCTAGATCTAGAAGATTTTCGCATGCGCGTATTTGGGGAATTTATCTATTGCGGTCAGAATAGGTTTCTTTTCCGTTAGATAGATATTTATATGCACAATTTCGCCGAGAAATGGCGGTGTTTAGGTTTATCCTGATTCTATTTTATTCGGATGTCTGTCATATTTATTATACCCTCCACCTTGGAAAGGAGGGTATATTAACTTTGTCATTCCGTTTGTAACATCCCTAAATATTCGTTTTAGACCCCATAAAGTATATATATTCATAATCAGCATAAAATTCTAAGTCGATTTAACGATGTCCGTCTGTCTGTCTGTCTGTCTGTCTGTCTGTCTGTCCGTCTGTCTGTCTGTCTGTCTGTCTGTCTGTTGAAATCACGATACAGCCCACATTATTTGACGTAGAGCTCCAAAATTTAGCAGAGCTATTTGCATTGTGTCTAGGATGGTTGGTATTGAAAATGAGATATATCGGTCCACGTTCTGGTATAGTCCCCATATAACGGTACCTCCCGATATTCGGTATTTTGATGATTTATGCCACATTTTTTCACGGATTTGTCTTAAAATTGGTATTTGTAGGTCATAGCGGCTCCCTGAGCGTGTGGCAAAACATTGCATGTATAGGTCCACGTTGTGGTATAGCCCCCATATAAAGGTACCTCCCGATATTTAGTATTTTAGTTTTTTTTTACCACATTTTTTCACCGATTTGTCTAAAAATTGGTATTTGTGGGTCATAATGGTTTCCAGCTCCGGTGGCGGAACATTGCATGTATGGGTCCATAATTTGGTATAGTCCCCATATAACGGTACCTCCCGATATTCGGTATTTTGATGATTTATGCCACATTTTTTCACGGATTTGTCTTAAAATTGGTATTTGTAGGTCATAGCGGGTCCCTGAGCGTGTGGCAAAACATTGCATGTATAGGTCCACGTTGTGGTATAGCCCCCATATAAAGGTACCTCCCGATATTTAGTATTTTAGTTTTTTACCACATTTTTTCACGGATTTGTCTGAAAATCGGTATTTGTTGGTCATAATGGGTTCCAGCTCCGGTGGCGAAACATTGTAAATATAGGTCCACGTTTTGGTATAGCCCCCATATAACGGTACCTCCCGATATTCGGTAATTTGATGATTTTTGCCACATTTTTTCAGGGATTTGTTCGAAAATTGGTATTTGTTGGTCATAATTGGTTCCAACTTCGGTGGCGAAACATTGCATGCATGGGTCCATGATTTGATATAGCCCCCATATAACGGTACCTCCCGATATTCGGTTTTTTTATGGTTTTTGCCACATTTTTTCACTGATTTGTCTAAAAATTGGTATTTGTGGGTCATAATGGGTTCCAGCTCCGGTGGCGAAACATTGTAATTATAGGTACACGTTTTGGTATAGCCCCCATATAACGGTACCTCCCCATAATCGGCATTTTAATGGTTTTTGCCACATTTCTTCTAATGTTTCTTTTACCCTAAGGTGGAGGGTATTAAAAGTTTGGCCCGGCCGAACTTAATGTTTTTTTACTTGTTTTTTATTTACGAGTGCATTCCCTGAAATTTTGAAAGATTTGAAAAGTGTAATCTCGTAAACTCATATTTTCCGTATTCACGAAAAAACAGTTTTGTACCCTCCACCATACTATGGAGGGTATATTAACTTTGTCATTCCGTTTGTAACTCCTTGAAATACTCATGCCAGAGAATTTTTTAAGTGTTTTATTTTTTTTAATTTCCAAATTCGTTTCAAATGGTTGAGGCTTTTTATACCCTCCACCAAAAAGGTATGGAGGGTATATTAAGTTCGTCATTCCGTTTGTAACTCATCGAAATAATCATTTTAGACCCAACAAAGTATATATATTCTTGATCAGCGTAAAATTCTAAGACGATTTAGCTCTGTCCGTCCGTCCGTCTGTCCGTCTGTTGTAATCACGCTACAGTCTAAACGAATTAAGATAGGAAGCTAAAATTTTGCACAGATCTCTCATCCCCACGATATCGTGTAGCCCCCATGTAACGGTACCCCCCGATATTCGGTATTTTAATGATTTTACCCACATTTTTCAACGGAATCGTCTGAAAATCCACATAAGGAGTTCCTTGTGGGTACTTTATACCTCGGCAGAGAATTATTTATATAGGTCCACAATATCGTATAGCCCCCATATAACGGTACCCCCCGATATTCGGTATTTTGATGATGTTAGCCACATTTTTCAATGGAATTGTCTGAAAATCCACACAAGTAGTTCCTTGTGGGTACTTTATACCTCGGCAGAGTATTATGTATATAGATCCACAATATCGTATAGCCCCCATATAACGGTACCCCCGATATTTGGTATTTTGATGATTTTACCCACATTTTTCAACGGAATTGTCTGAAAATCCACAAAAGGAGTCCCTTGTGGGCATTATACCTCCTCAAAATGAAGTGTCTATATAGGTCCACGATATCGTATATCCCCCATATAACTGTAACTTCCGATATTCGGTATTTTGATTATGTTAGCCACGCTTTTCAATGGAATTGTCTTAAAATCAACACAAGTAGTTCCTGTGAGTACTTCACCCCCTGAGAGAGAATTGTCTATACAGGTCCACGATATCGTATATCCCCCATATAACGGTACCTCCCGATATTCTGTATTTTATGATTTGAAACACATTTTTCGTCGGAATTGTCTGAAAATCCACACAAGGAGTTCGTTGTGGGTACTTTATACCTCGGCAGAGAATTATCTATATAGACCCACGATATTGTATAGCCCTCATATAACGGTACCTCCGATATTCGGTATTTTGATGTTTTTAGCCATATTTTTCAACGGAATGGTCACAAGGGGTTATTTGTGAGCACTTTACCCACCGACAGAAAATTCTCTATATAGGTTAACGATAACGTATAGCTCCCATATAACGGTACCCCGCGATATTCGGTATTTTGATGATTTTAGCCACATTTTCCAATCGTATTGTCTGAAAATCCACACACGGAGCTTCTTGTGAGTACTTTACACGCAGACATAGATTTGTCTTTAAAGGTCCACAATATCGTATATCCCCCCATATATCGGCACCTTCCTATATTAGATATTTTAAAGATTTTAAAAGAATTTTTATTGGATTTTATTTTTTTGAAAATTTTCTAATTCGTTCCAAATGGTGGAGGGTATTCAAAGTTCGGCCCGGCCGAACTTACTGCTTGTTTACTTGTTAACTTGTTTCATATCACTTTTTTTTAAAGGGAATTGGTGAAATCCACTTTTCAAGCCTAACACTGAGAACAATTTACATTTTGGCAATTGAGGTAAAACTTCAATGATGGCGGGTCTGGGATATATCGTTAATATCGTTAAGTTTACGATAGTCTATTACCATACGGCACGGAGGATGTGAAAAAAAATTTTCATTTGGAATAGAATTTTTTACTAAATCAGATTCAATATAAGTGTTTGTATAATTCGCATATGCTAATTTGCAATAAGTTCGAAATATATACTACTTTCCAGAGAACGGCCCTTGTAAGCCATCATCCACATCAAATATGCCTGATGAGCCGCTTAACCAACGGCGAAACGCGTCGCATAGTGGTGAGTGTGTGATAGTGTCTATCTGGCTTTCCTTTTCACTGCAAATTTCAGATCATTAAGCTCGTCTCGAAAGAGAAAACAAACACTTAAATCATAAAACATATGATCTTCGCCTCAAAACTCAGATTCAATATATTTTTCAGTGAAATGTGGCAAAAATCGTCAAACTAACGAATATCGAATGGTGCCGTTATTTAGGGGCTAAACCGGGGCAAAAACGTGAACCAATATATACAAAGTTTTGTCACCGGAACTGGAACTCATTACAAATACCAATTTTTAAACAAATCCGTATAAAAGTGTGGCAAAAACTAGCAAAATACTGAATATCTGTAGATACCGTTATATGGAGGCTATACCAAACCGTGGACCGATATATCTCATTATACCCTCCACCTTGGAAAGGAGGGTATATTAACTTTGTCATATATATATATATATATATATATATATATATATATATATATATATATATATATATATATATATATATATATATATATATATATATATATATATATATATATATATATATATATAAAAGACCAATAGTGTTTGTGTTTAATGTTGTGAAATAAATTGTGGTCATTGTTGGAAGTAAGGGGAATAACTATTTGTTTTTTATACAGCTTGTTCTTCCCCTCTGATTGTAGAGGTGACAGTGTATACTTATATATATATATATATATATATATATATATATATATATATATAGCGAGAAAGTGATAAGGTCAAAAAGAAGCCTATTAAAACAACTTTGGGAATTGAGCAATAAGGACACCCACCAGGACGAGAAGCCGGAGGACTAATCTCTTTATATAAAATACCAGAAACAACAATGAAATGCCTGTAAGTAGAGTGCTTATTTACTCAAGTGTTAAGAAATGTCTTGCGAACTTTTTATGTGATTTTATTGAAACAAAATAAATTCGATACCTGTTTAATTTGTTTGTAAATTTTGGACGAATTTCAAACATGATAACTGTTAAATGTGTTTACGAATTTTCTGTGTTTTAATTGAAATAAAATAAATTTGAAGGGTTTAATAAACGATATCTGTTTAAATTTTTTTTGTAAAATTTCGAAGAGTTTCATACATAGTGCCCGTTTCAAGATTTTTACGAATTTTCTGCCTTATTCCTGAAACATATGAATGATAAAGAAATAGACGAGGTCGTTGGGGTCTTTAATAGAACACCCGTGGAGAAAAGACGCGAAAGTGAAAGATTGAATATCGGAAATTGGTGGGAAGCGGATTCTAAAATGGCAATAACACCAGACCAGCTTAAGGCGATTGTCGATACTGCAATCAATGCAGCATTAAGAGTTCAGAAGCAGAGTTTTGAAAAACAGATTGAGGATTTAGTTAAACGTGTTGATAGCACTTCGGTCAGGGCTCCTGAAATCGAGACATTTAGGGAAATTCAAATTAGACCTGGAACAACATGCGATGAGTCGTTAGATGTTGTTAAGTCCCTACCGGATTTTGAGGGGAAGCCCGAACAGTATGTCTCATGGCGCCAGGCAGCCCACACGGCCTGTAAATTTTTTGAGAATTTTGATGGAAGTTCTAAGCATTACATGGCAGTTGCGATTATCAGGAACAAAGTGAAAGGTCCAGCTGATATGGTTCTTTCATCGTTCAACACAGTCCTTAACTTTAAGGCGATCATTGCTCGCCTTGATTTTACGTATTCGGATAAACGTCCGATCTACATAGTAGAGCAGGAACTTTCTACTCTGCGCCAGGGAAATTTAACACTTATGGAGTTCTATGTAGAAGTGGAAAGGAAATTAACACTTTTGGTAAATAAAACGATTATGACTTATAGTGGTGAAATAGCGTCTTCCATAAACGAAAAATATAGGATGGATGCACTTCGAGTTTTTATATCTGGCACAAGGAAGGGTCTAAGCGATGTTCTTTTTTCTGCAAGACCCTCTGATCTGCCTTCAGCCCTTGCCTTGCCACAGGAGGTCGAATCAAATCATCAACGTTACCAATTCGCTACCAACTATGCAAGGTCCCTTGAAGAAAATAGGAAAAAGAGGGGCGATATAATTCGGGACGACGGTAATGTCTTAGCAAGTCATGAAGCTAGAGGCGCGCCATTCGGTAAAAATCCCTATTTTATGAGAAACCATGTGTTTACAAATCGACAACAAAACTATGATACTGCTGAGCCAATGGAAGTCGACTCATCATCCCGGTTTAGGCAAACAAATAAATTTCAACCAGTACATAGCACTAACACACAAAGCCAGCTGCAATACGGTGGTCATAATCAATTTGGGCGCTGGATGAAAAGACCTTACGATGGTTCTGCAAGATTTACAGGGCCAAAGCAGCAAAGAATAAATCATATTTCGCATGATGACACTATACCAGAAGAGGAAAACTGCGATTATCAAGAGGTAGCAGATGCGGAGACAACGGAGATCGATGACGAGATTGAAGCGAACGAAAAAAGCTGTGTTGACGAGATCAATTTTTTAGGGGCGACTCCCTGTTGCCGTATATAGAACGGACTATAGCAAAGAGAAAAATTAAACTTCTTATCGATACCGGAACGTCAAAAAATTATATGAGGCCTATAAGGGGACTAAAAAGTATAACTCCGGTTGAGGAACCCTTCATAGTAAAGTCCATCCACGGATATGAGAATATTGCTGAAAAATGTACCTGTAATTTATTCGGCACAAATAATGTTTTTTTTATCTTACCATCTCTTACCACCTTCGATGGCATAATTGGCATCGATCTGTTAACACAGGCTGGTGCATCAATAGATTTTGAGAAATGGACAATTCAGACAGAAAATGATTGTGAAAAACTAAAATTTTTGAAGTGCGCTAAAGTGAACTTCACACAAGTAGAGGACATAGAGGTACGTCATAGCGTAACAGCAAAATTTCGTAGTATGATAGAATCTCGTTTAGGGGTCTTTGCAAACCCTGATGAAGCATTACCCTTTAACACGAATATAGTCGCCACTATCAGGACTACTGATAATGAACCGATCTATACCAAGTTGTACCCTTACCCTATGGGGGTCGCTGACTTCGTGAACAACGAAGTTCGTGATTTGCTAAAAAACGGTATAATAAAACCTTCGAGGTCCCCCTATAAGAACATGACCGAGAAAAGACAGCATTCTCTGTCGGGAGTGGCAAGTACGAATTTTGCAGGCTCCCTTTTGGCCCGAAGAATGCACCGAGCATTTTTCAGAGGGCCATAGACGACGTTCTAAGGGACCAAATAGGAAAGATTTGCTATGTTTATGTGGACGATGTGATTATCTTCTCGGAGAATGAAGAAAACCACGTTAAACACATAGCATGGGTCCTGGACAGATTATTCGAGGCAAATATGAGGGTTTCACGAGAAAAATCAAATTTTTTCAAAGAAAGCGTAGAATACCTCAGGTTTATCGTCTCTCGAGGCGGTATAAGGACTAGTCCTGAGAAAGTTGCTGCAATCAATAATTACGAACAACCATCAACGTTATTTAAAGTTAGATCATTCTTGAGGCTAGCAAGTTACTATCGATGTTTTGTCAAGGACTTTGCATCAATTGCGAAACCCATAACGGATATCCTCAAGGGCGATAATGGTAAAGTAAGTGCTACTCAGTCGAAAAAGTTAAAGGTAAATTTTGAGTAGAGTCAAATAAAAGCATTTGAAAAATTGAAAAAATTATTAACCTCTGAAGACGTTATGTTACTCTAACTATTAGTTTTTTATACACATATGTATATATATATATATATATATATATATATATATATATATATATATATATATATATATATATATATATATAGATGTGTATAAAAAACTAATAGTTATTCCCCTTACTTTCAACAATGACCACAATTTATTTCACAACATCAAACATAAACACTATTGGTCTTTTTTGTGTGTCGCGAAAAATGATATTCTTCACGAAGCGCAAGGCAAGCATATTTTATCAACCCAGACATTTGACAACATAAAATCATCCAGACGTTGCTAGCATATTTGTGTAAACAAAATAAAAACAATATTTTGCACGAGGCGCAAGATCAGCAATACCCAAACGTCGACTGCGACAACGGTCGGATGGTGACGCAAGATCAGCAGTGCCAAAACGTCGACTGCGACAACGGTCTGATGGTGAAGTAGCAAAACAAATGTGATGGGCGGAAAGTTTTAGTTTAACAACTCCATACTAATAGAACGGTTCAGGCGAGTCGCCGAATCCGATATAAATATAAGAATTTAAATAAATAAACATAAGTTTTTAAATAAACAATTATTATATTTCTTAACTGGCGCCCAACGTGGGCAAGTGTAAAACAATTTTTTTAAAATGATATAAAATCGTTTAAAAAAATATTGCAATATTAAATAAAGAATAAATATTAAAAGTCACCAAAGTATCCGAAAACTTTGGGCAGCGAGAAAGTGATAAGGTCAAAAAGAAGCCTATTAAAACAACTTTGGGAATTGAGCAATAAGGACACCCACCAGGACGAGAAGCCGGAGGACTAATCTCTTTATATAAAATACCAGAAACAACAATGAAATGCCTGTAAGTAGAGTGCTTATTTACTCAAGTGTTAAGAAATGTCTTGCGAACTTTTTATGTGATTTTATTGAAACAAAATAAATTCGATACCTGTTTAATTTGTTTGTAAATTTTGGACGAATTTCAAACATGATAACTGTTAAATGTGTTTGCGAATTTTCTGTGTTTTAATTGAAATAAAATAAATTTGAAGGGTTTAATAAACGATATCTGTTTAAATTTTTTTTTGTAAAATTTCGAAGAGTTTCATACATAGTGCCCGTTTCAAGATTTTTACGAATTTTCTGCCTTATTCCTGAAACATATGAATGATAAAGAAATAGACGAGGTCGTTGGGGTCTTTAATAGAACACCCGTGGAGAAAAGATGCGAAAGGGAAAGATTGAATATCGGAAATTGGTGGGAAGCGGATTCTAAAATGGCAATAACACAAGACCAGCTTAAGGCGATTGTCGATACTGCAATCAATGCAGCATTAAGAGTTCAGAAGCAGAGTTTTGAAAAACAGATTGAGGATTTAGTTAAACGTGTTGATAGCACTTCGGTCAGGGCTCCTGAAATCGAGACATTTAGGGAAATTCAAATTAGACCTGGAACAACATGCCATGAGTCGTTAGATGTTGTTAAGTCTACCGGATTTTGAGGGGAAGCCCGAACAGTATGTCTCATGGCGCCAGGCAGCCCACACGGCCTATAAATTTTTTGAGAATTTTGATGGAAGTTCTAAGCATTACATGGCAGTTGCGATTATCAGGAACAAAGTGAAAGGTCCAGCTGATATGGTTCTTTCATCGTTCAACACAGTCCTTAACTTTAAGGCGATCATTGCTCGCCTTGATTTTACGTATTCGGATAAACGTCCGATCTACCTAGTAGAGCAGGAACTTTCTACTCTGCGCCAGGGAAATTTAACACTTATGGAGTTCTATGTAGAAGTGGAAAGGAAATTAACACTTTTGGTAAATAAAACGATTATGACTTATAGTGGTGAAATAGCGTCTTCCATAAACGAAAAATATAGGATGGATGCACTTCGAGTTTTTATATCTGGCACAAGGAAGGGTCTAAGCGATGTTCTTTTTTCTGCAAGACCCTCTGATCTGCCTTCAGCCCTTGCCTTGCCACAGGAGGTCGAATCAAATCATCAACGTTACCAATTCGCTACCAACTATGCAAGGTCCCTTGAAGAAAATAGGAAAAAGAGGGGCGATGTAATTCGGGACGACGGTAATGTCTTAGCAAGTCATGAAGCTAGAGGCGCGCCATTCGGTAAAAATCCCTATTTTATGAGAAACCATGTGTTTACAAATCGACAACAAAAATATGATACTGCTGAGCCAATGGAAGTCGACTCATCATCCCGGTTTAGGCAAACAAATAAATTTCAACCAGTACATAGCACTAACACACAAAGCCAGCTGCAATACGGTGGTCATAATCAATTTGGGCGCTGGATGAAAAGACCTTACGATGGTTCTGCAAGATTTACAGGGCCAAAGCAGCAAAGAATAAATCATATTTCGCATGATGACACTATACCAGAAGAGGAAAACTGCGATTATCAAGAGGTAGCAGATGCGGAGACAACGGAGATCGATGACGAGATTGAAGCGAACGAAACAAGCTGTGTTGACGAGATCAATTTTTTAGGGGCGACTCCCTGTTGCCGTATATAGAACGGACTATAGCAAAGAGAAAAATTAAACTTCTTATCGATACCGGAACGTCAAAAAATTATATGAGGCCTTTAAGGGGACTAAAAAGTATAACTCCGGTTGAGGAACCCTTCATAGTAAAGTCCATCCACGGATATGAGAATATTGCTGAAAAATGTACCTGTAATTTCGGCACAAATAATGTTTTTTTTTATCTTACCATCTCTTACCACCTTCGATGGCATAATTGGCATCGATCTGTTAACACAGGCTGGTGCATCAATAGATTTTGAGAAATGGACAATTCAGACAGAAAATGATTGTGAAAAACTAAAATTTTTGAAGTGCGCTAAAGTGAACTTCACACAAGTAGAGGACATAGAGGTACCTCATAGCGTAACAGCAAAATTTCGTAGTATGATAGAATCTCGTTTAGGGGTCTTTGCAAACCCTGATGAAGCATTACCCTTTAACACGAATATAGTCGCCACTATCAGGGCTACTGATAATGAACCGATCTATACCAAGTTGTACCCTTACCCTATGGGGGTCGCTGACTTCGTGAACAACGAAGTTCGTGATTTGCTAAAAAACGGTATAATAAAACCTTCGAGGTCCCCCTATAAGAACATGACCGAGAAAAGACAGCATTCTCTGTAGGGAGTGGCAAGTACGAATTTTGCAGGCTCCCTTTTGGCCCGAAGAATGCACCGAGCATTTTTCAGAGGGCCATAGACGACGTTCTAAGGGACCAAATAGGAAAGATTTGCTACGTTTATGTGGACGATGTGATTATCTTCTCGGAGAATGAAGAAAACCACGTTAAACACATAGCGTGGGTCCTGGACAGATTATTCGAGGCAAATATGAGGGTTTCACGAGAAAAATCAAATTTTTTCAAAGAAAGCGTAGCCTCAGGTTTATCGTCTCTCGAGGCGGTATAAGGACTAGTCCTGAGAAAGTTGCTGCAATCAATAATTACGAACAACCATCAACGTTATTTAAAGTTAGATCATTCTTGGGGCTAGCAAGTTACTATCGATGTTTTGTCAAGGACTTTGCATCAATTGCGAAACCCATAACGGATATCCTCAAGGGCGATAATGGTAAATTAAGTGCTACTCAGTCGAAAAAGTTAAAGGTAAATTTTGATGAGAGTCAAATAAAAGCATTTGAAAAATTGAAAAAATTATTAACCTCTGAAGACGTTATGTTACTCTACCCGGACTTTCCAAAACCGTTCGACTTAACAACGGATGCCTCATCCTCAGGCCTGGGGGCTGTGCTATCGCAAGATGGGAGGCCCATTACAATGATATCCAGAACCTTAAAGGATAAGGAATGTGACTTGGCAACTAACGAACGCGAACTCCTTGCTATAGTTTAGGCCCTAAAAAAACTGAGAAACTACCTATGGCGTAAAAACTCTCAACATTTATACCGATCACCAGCCACTGACGTTCGCAGTTTCAGACAGGAATCCCAACGCCAAAATAAAGCGTTGGAAATATTTTCTGGACGAGCAAAATGCCAATATTTTTTACAAACCTGGTAAACAAAACCTGGTCGCTGACGCTTTATCTCGCCAGTACATTAATGCTATAGATCAGGAAATTCAATCCGACGCCGCTATTGTTCATAGTGAAGAGTCACTGACTTACACTATCGATTCAACGAATAAGCCTCTTAACTGTTTTAGGAATCAGATTGTGCTGGAAGAGTCCATTGTGCCGCGAAAACGGACATTCGTACTGTTTACAGAAAAGACTCGTCATGTTCTTTAATTTAAAGACAAGACTATGCTCATTAATGAGGTAAAACTAGCTGTCAATCCGAACGTTGTGGACGCAATATATACTGGGAAAATTTTGGATACTTACAACACACTACGAACCTAACGAAATACTCGGAAATAGCTGACGAGACTGAGGGCTTCGCATCTCATTCTCCACAGTCACACATGGTTAAAATACTGCTCTCTGATATAAGGCATATTCGAACACTTCTAAGGTCACTTAACGTACACCACCAGTCTAGGACAGTCTAGGAGTATTAATATTCTGGGGACTGCCCTGAAGGTAATCGCTGGTACACCAGACTTCAACGACTTTGAGGAAATAAAATACTACCAGCGAGAGTTACTCGATGCAGCAGATAAACAGAGGACTATAAATACGGATATTCAGGAACAGATAAATAAACTAACGGATACTATTAACACCATAATTAAATCGGAAAGTAGTAAAATTGACACGGCTCACTTATATGAAACTCTTTTGGCAAGAAATAGGATGATTATTCCTGAAATAGAAACCCTGATGCTTACGGTCACTTTGGCCAAGATAGATATAATAAATACGGCAATACTTGATTCCGAAGACATTAACACAATCGTAAATAAGCACGCTACAAATGCTACCATAACCGATGTTATCGAAGTATCCCACATTAGAGCTCTCCTAGACAATAATTGTTTACATTTTTTAATTAAGTATCCTAAACCCAAAATAGATTGTAAGAAATTGACACTGCTTCCCGTCCAACACAATGACACAGTATTGAACCTCTTTGAAGAGAACACCATCGCCGACTGTCAAAATTAAATCATGGCAATTGGGAATTGCAGTGTGGCACTAACTTCGACCTTTTGCAAGAAAATAATGCGGTCCACATGTGCTCAGCAACTACACTCTGGCACCATTGCGCATAGCGGTACTCGCCCTAGTCACCTTGAGCCAATACAGGTGATCGAAGACGGCATGGTTATAATCAATGATCAATTAGCTTGCATAAAAGCCTCAGAAGGCCCTGAGAGAAATGTTAAGGAACCTATCTAATCACTTTCGATGAAGAGATCCAAATTAATGAAACAGTCTACTCTAATCCAAAAAAGATGCTAAGGAAAGTACCAGGTTCGGCATGGTACTGAATGTTTTCAGTTTTTAGGCATTGTATAATTTCTCAATCTGAAATCTTTTGATTTGACCATTTATACAGCTGTTGTAAGGTGGTGTCTTGAATATATTTATGTTGTATTGACTTTCGAGGAAAAACATAATTGAATTCGAGTTATATGATTTTTCGTTATCAATTACAATCATCTTTGGTATTCCAAATGACAGTAGCATTTATCTCAGCGGCTCTTTAACGTCAACTATTGTTCTAGATCTAGAAGATTTTCGCATGCGCGTATTTGGGGAATTTATCTATTGCGGTCAAAATAGGTTTCTTTTCCGTTAGATAGATATTTATATGCACAATTTCGCCGAGAAATGGCGGTGTTTGGGTTTCTCCTGATTCTATTTTATTCGGATGTCTGTCATATTTATTTTCTTTGCACACTTTGCAAGCATTGACTATTTTTATTTACGAGTTCATTTCCCTGAAATTTTGAAAGATTTGAAAGGTGTAATCTCGTAAACTCATATTTTCCGTATTCACGAAAAAATAGTTTTATACCCTCCACCATACTATGGAGGGTATATTAACTTTGTCATTCCGTTTGTAACTCCTCGAAATACTCATGCCAGAGAATTTTTTAAGGGTTTTGTTTTTTTTAATTTCCAAATTTGTTCCAAATGGTTGAGGGCATTCAAAGTTCGGCCCGGCCGAACTTACTGCTTTTTAACTTGTTTCATATCACTTTTTTTAAAAGGAATTGATGAAATCCACTTTTCAAGCCTAACACTGAGAACAATTTAAATTTTGGCAATTGAGGTAAAACTTCAATGATGGCGGGTCTGGGATATATGTCCGACATGGTAATATCGTTAAGTTTACGATAGTCTATTAGCTTACGGCATGGAGGATGTGAAAAAAAATTTTCATTTGGAATAGAATTTTTTACTAAATGAGATTCAATATAATTTTTGCTAGATCCGGTGTCAATCAATATCTTTAAAATTTAGTGAAATGTGGCAAAAATCGTCAAACTAACGAATATCGGATGGTGCCGTTATTTAGGGGCTAAACAGGGGCAAAAACGTGAACCAATATATACAAAGTTTCGTCACAGGAGCTGGAACTCATTACAAATACCAATTTTTAAACAAATCCGTATAAAAGTGTGTAAAAACCAGCAAAATTCTGAATATCTGTAGATACCGTTATATGGAGGTTATACCAAACCGTGGACCGATATATCTAATTTTTTAATTTAATTTTTTTAATTCAAATCATCCAAGACACAATTCAAATTGTTCTGCTAAATTGTTTAAACTGATTTCAACAGACAGAGAGTCGACAGTTGTTAAATCGAATTAGAATTGTATACCGACCGTCAATATATATATATATATATATATATATATATATATATATATATATATATATATATATATATATATATATATATATTATGGGGCCTATAACAAAACGTGGACCTGCGCAGACAATTTTCTGTAAGAGGCTGTAGTATACATTACGAATTTCAAATGCCAAATTTGAAACGTTTCCGGTAAATACGTCGCTAAAATCATCAAAATACCGAATATCGGAAGGTACTGTTGTATGTGGGCTATACCAAAACGTGGACCTACATGGCCCATTTCCAGTACCAAAAGTCCTGCAGACATAACATACATTTGAGTAAAATTTTATCAATCGGTTTCAAATCGTTCGATTTAGAGCGATTTCCACAGACGGACAAACGGATAGATGGACTGATATCGCTAAATCGACATAGAATTTTATACTGATCAAGAATATATATACTTTGTGGGGTCTAAAATGTGTATTTAGAGGTGTTACAAACGGAATGACAAACTTATTATACCTTCCATGTTATGGTAGGAGATACCGTAATATGGCGGCTATAACAAAACGTGGACCGACATATTCCAACCATCCTAGACACAATACAAATTGTCCTGCCAAATTTTGAAGCTCTGCGTCAAATAATGTGGGCTGTATCGTGATTTCCACAGCCAGACTCGAATTTTAGTGTTGAACAACATATCGATCCTGTTAACAAGTCAATGTTCGCGTATGAATGGAACGACAAGTTTAAAATATTAGATGAATATAGCTAACTTAAGGGTCCGGCGAAATTGAATCTTTTACAACTTGACGGGTGAAACAGTGTGTGAAAAATCTCGAATGGCGGCTTTAGGACGAAAATATAAACTGAGTGATTCAGTAATTATTAAAAATACATGCGAAGGTTTTAAACATAACGAACTTCAAAAAGCAATAACTGCATTATTCCAAAATAAGAAATGCGATAGATTATCGAAGAATACCTAACGAAAGCGGCCAACACATTAAATATGCAACGAATGTTTAAACAAAATACACAAAAGTACAAGTACATTAAATTTGATAATGGAAGAAAAGATACGGCAAAACAGCAGAGTATAACATGTTTTAATTGTAACTAGACGGGACAAAAATCTAATACATGTCCCAAACGACACAGGTGTAAGGATTGTCAACGAGTACATCCAAAAGGATCACTAGAAAACTGCAGTAAAATATGTAGTGGAAACACGAATTCAGTAAAAAAGATACAAGCGATAAGATAGTAAACATCGAAAGCCTGAAATTTTACGAACTTATAGATACAGGAAGTCAATGAAGTATGATAAGACAAGTAAAAAAGCAGTAAGGCCGAACTTTGAATACCCACCACTATTTGGAACAAATTTGGAAATTTTCAAAAAATAGCAAATTTTGTCTTAATCCATTACAATATTGGAATACGAAACTTAAAAAATCCGTAAATGATGTAGCTAAAATCATCAGAATACGTAATATAGGGGAGTACTGGTATATTGGGGATAAACAATTTCGTGGACCTATATAGACAATAATCTTCCAGGGGATGAAGTACTCAGAGGGAAATCCTTATGTGGATTTCCAGATAATTTTATTGAAAAATTGGGCTACAATCACCAAAATACCGACTATCGGGGGTACCGTTGTAAGGGGACTCAAAATGAACTCCTTGTATTTATTTTTAAACAATTTCATTGAAAAATGTGGCTCAAATCATCAAAATACCGAATATCGGGGGTACAGTTGTATGGGGGCAATACGACATCGTTGACCTATGTTAACAATTCTCTTTCAGAGGGTAAAGTGCTCAGAAAAACTACTTGTGTGGATTTTCAAACAATTCGATTGGAGAATGTGGCTAAAATCATCTGTTATCGAGTTACAAACGGAATGACGAACTTAATGTACCCTCCATACTATGTATGGTGGAGGGTATAAAATGATACTATGCAAACCCCGAAAAAATAACCAGAGATTATTAAACATAGCTAATATTTACTGCATTTTCTGCAAATTTCAGAAACAGAGACCAAGTCCGTCTTAGCCAAATTGGGCAATGGAAGTAGCAGCAAAGTTATCAAGTAACGTACACAATAATAAAGCCAAACGAAGTAAATTTTTCAACATTGATAGGTGGAAATGTGAAAGTATGCCTTAATAATTTATTAAAAATATACAATTTAATTAAATCCGATTTAATATTATCAATACACATTCCTACAAACCTCTAGCTGACAGAAGCTTATGTCTTATCACTCGTTATTTTGCATTTTGTACAATTGTATACATTTAAAAATTGAATTTCATTAGAAGTTTTTAGAGCAGTTTTATCGATATAACTCAATAACAAGTAAAACAGCAGTAAGTTTGGCCGGCCGAATTCTAAATACCCTCCAACATTTGGAACTAATTAGGAAATTTTCAAAAAAAAATTAAATCCATTAAAAATTCTGTTAAAATTTTAAAAATACAGAATATCGTAAGGTGCCGATATATTGGGGTGATATACAATATTGAGGACCTATACAGACAAATCTACGTCTGGGGGCCTAAATCATCAAAATACCGAATATTGGAGGTACCGTTATATGGGTGCTATACGACATCGTGGACCACTATAGACAATTATCTTGCAGGGGGTAAAATACCCAGTAGGAACTCCTTGTGTGGAATTTCAGACAATTCCATTAAAAAATGTAGCTAAAATCATCAAAATACAGAATATCGGGAGGTACTGATATCGTACCGATATTGTACGATATCGCGAACCTATATAGACAATTCTCTTTCAGGGGGTAAACTGTAAAATTTTAGACAATTCCGTTGAAATATGTGGTTAAAATCATCAAAATTCCGATTATCGAGGGGTACCGTTATATGGGACCTATAAGATATCGTGGACCGATATAGTCCATCTTCGAACTTGACCTGCCTGCAGACAAAAGACAGATCTGTGCAAAATTTTAGCTAACGGACAGGGCTAAATCGTCTTAGAATTTTACGCTGATCAAGAATATATATACTTTGTTGGGTCTAAAATTATTATTTCGATGAGTTACAAACGGAATGACGAACTTAATATACCCTCCATACTATGTATGGTGGAGGGTATAAAACCTAAAGTTTTACTCAAGCACCATTTAGTGGCTACAAGGAAGACATATGCATTAGGTCAAAGCACATAAATAACTTTTAACGGTCATCACATATTTTTTTTCGTTGTGTGAAATACCTATTCATCTCTACGACAATATGTGTCAAGCTGATGGTATTTGTACCAGCTTGTTATATGTCGAATACAGCGTATATTAACTATGCGCATTCGTTGATTGAAAGCGGGTATACCTTCCATATATTAGTGTAACGCCAATCGTTGTATCGGCATAAGTTGTTTTTTTAATTTGAGGCTTCATATTGTGCAATAAACTTTGAATATCCGCATAGACAATGTTTACTCAAGGAAATAATTATAAAATTTATACTCAGTCGTTATTGCATTTTCACACCGAGGTCACTGTGAGTTTTATAAAACGTTAATATCATCTGCTTTGATTATTTTCGAAATTAGTTTACGCCCATGGTGCATAAAAGCAAGACGAGATAAATGGTTGTTGTTGTTTATTTAAGGATGTTGGACAACTGGATGTGCGTAAAGTGTTGGTACTAATTTCAAAACTGTTTCCTTCTGGTATAACGGTGGAGTTGTATGGTGCGAACCCTTCCTGTGTGGTTTCAGCTGCAACATTCTCAGGAATTTGGCAAGTTGCATTATTAATCACATTATTCACACTCCTTGAAGAAAATCCAACCAGGGGGTTTGTGTTAGCTTCATGCGGTTCTAAGCTTTGCGAATATCCATTATATTCATTTGTAATATTTGTAACTGTAGGATCTGGGATACCTTCGGCTATGTTATTTGGTTTAATATGCTTGTCCACGTTTTTCGATGATGAGGGACAAAATATCGAAGTTGGAACAAATTCCTTTTGTGGCAGAAAGTGAGAGGAACGAGGAGATGTCATTATGTTTCTAGAAAATGGTAAGACTGTGGTTGTAGACGGGCTTTTTTTCAAAGTGGTGAAATTGTTGTCATATTGTATCAAATTTAGATTCAAGTTACAAACATTTATGTTATTGTAATACATTAAATATTCCGGAATCATGGAGGGTATATACACCTTGTCATTCCGTAAAGTCTAAAGCCTGCACAGTATATATATATTTTATCAGTATAAATTTCTTATCGATTTAACGGTGTCCGTCCGTCTGTGGAAATCACTCTTACTTCCCAATGAAATGAAGTATTTGACTTTGTTATTGAACATAAGCCAAGCTAGCAGTAATGAATAAAATAATTAAAAAAATAATAAATTTACTTTCTCCCGAATTATAATTTTTTTAATAGATTTGAAGCCAACCCCACTCCACAAGGTTCTTAGCGCATCAAAGAAATTTATTTTTGAGAAAGAGACCTTTGCAAATGAACAAGATAACGCAACCCCGCCCCCAGTGATCAGGTAAAGCATCATCATTATCTTCATTGCAGTCTCAATGTCATGAATCCCTGTACAAAGTTCTATGAAAAAGTGAATGTGTGGAACGTCGCATTAGCCTATACATTTGGATACCAGAGTTGAAAACGGATTTGTTGGAAGTATAAAAAATCAAGAGAGAGCATGTGGAGAGAGGGAGAGAGAATGCACTGCAAGAAGTAATTTAATAGTAAATTAATGGACAACGCGATATGTAAACAAAACATCGCTTTAACAACATGTTTTGTTATTTCTTTACATAAATATTTTAATAACACTGTATCGTCAAATATTTTTACTTCAGGATTCTTCAATTATGCATTTTTATTATACCCTGTTTCAAAGATTTGGTAGATGACAATCAGTGAAGTATAAAATTATCTATAAAGCTTCCCGTTTTGATATGGCCCCATATAACCGCCTCGCCCACTTTATAATTTTTGAAAAGTATAACAGCATTATCCATTCGTATTTGTAGTTTAAAGTAGAACACGTTTGGATTCAGATACTTTTATATTAAAATGTTTTCATTATCCCAAGGTTCGGCCGACCGAATTTTATGTCTTTTACTTGTTATTTCTATAAAATTGTTTAAGAGCATTTGAGCAAGGTACTCCAAAGTACTCGGTAGCGCCAATCTCATTCTTAATGCAAAAATCCTCTACGAGTAGTTCGGAAGTAATACTAATGTGCCGATGGGCATAATTTATTACTTCTGTGGTTTTCGTCAAGTTTCCAGAATCGCAAATAATCTGTTTGTTTTTCCCTGCTACTCAACGGTAGTGGTGAAAGTTTTAACTTGTGCTGCTGGGATAGTACCAATAAAAAGCCACATGCTCTTTTTTGGGATAAAAATCCTCCATACTATGTATGGTGGAGGGTATAAAAAAATAAGAAACCGCATGAATTGCTCTGATAAAATGGTGTGTATTATTTTGTTGTTGCTGTCTGGAGCTTAGCGAGGCCATTATTTAACGGTAATATTTATGAGTTGGAGTAATTCAAAATTTTGACTTCGGCTTGAAATGAATAGGTCCCCCCTAAAAATATATTCGATTTTAAGTTTCTTATATTTTTATGGGTGATTTTGCCAGATTCTGTTGGTACAGTAGAAGTGTTGTCTTCTTTTACAAACTCTTTCTTGTAGGTTTTGCTCAGTTTGGTTGCAAGCCTTTTATTTTCCTTAACAAAAACTGTTTGTCCTCTTTTTAGGTCGTTTCTCTTGTATTTGTTTGGTAAATTCTTTTAACAGGTGTCCTCTTTATAGTCGAATAACCTGCATTGTTATGCTCGTAGATAGCCCTATGGAGCAGATCCGAAAACGTGAATGTTTTCAGTTTTTAGGCATTGTATAATTTCTCAATCTGAAATCTTTTGATTTGACCTGTTGTAAGGTGGTGTCTTGAATATATTTATGTTGTATTGACTTTCGAGCAAAAATATAATTGAATTCGAGTTATATGATTTTTCGTTATCAATTACAATCGTCTTTGGTATTCCAAATGACAGTAACATTTATCTCAGTGGCTCTTTAACGTCAACTATTGTTCTAGATCTAGAAGATTTTCGCATGCGCGTATTTGGAGAATTTATCCATTGCGGTCAGAATAGGTTTCTTTTCCGTTAAATAGATATTTATATGCACAATTTCGCCGAGAAATGGCGGTGTTTAGGTTTATCCTGATTCTATTTTATTCGGATGTCTGTCATATTTATTTTCTTTGCACACTTTGCAAGCATTGACTATTTTTATTTACGAGTGCATTTCCCTGGAATTTTGAAAGATTTGGAAAGTATAATCTCGTAAACTGATATTTTCCGTATTCACGAAAAAACAGTTTTATACCCTCCACCATACTATGGAGGGTATATTAACTTTGTCATTCCGTTTGTAACTCCTCGAAGTACTCATGTCAAAAAAAAAAATTAAGGGTTTTAATTTTTTTAAATTTCCAAATTCGTTCCAAATGGTAACTTGTTTCATATGACTTTTTTTAAAGGGATTTGGTGAAATCCACTTTTCAAGCCTAACACTGAAAACAATTTACATTTTGGCAATTGAGGTAAAACTTCAATGATGGCGGGTCTGGGATATATGTCCGGCATGGTAATATCGTTAAGTTTACGATAGTCTATTAGCATACGGCATGGAGGATGTGAAAAAAAATTCATTTGGAATAAAATTTTTTTAACAAATGAGATTCAATATAATTTTTACTAGATCCGGTGTCAATCAATGAGCTGGAACTCATTACAAATACAAATATTTAAACAAATCCGTATAAAAGTGTGGCAAAAACCAGCAAAATACTGAATATCTGTAGGTTCATATGGACCGATATTTCTCATTCTTAATTCTAATCATCCAAGACACAATTCAAATTGTTCTGCTAAATTGTTTATGCTCTACGTCAAGTATTGTGGACAGTAGCATGATTTCAACAGACATTATATACATTTATTTATTTTTGAGTCTACGATGAATATCTAGGGTGCTACAAACAGAAAGAAAATGTTAATATACCCTTCTTTTCAATGTGGGGGTACAACAAGTTTTGCTGATCTATTGATTTGACAGAAGACACATTAGCACACTTGAATTGTAGATTTCAAAGAAGTTTCTTATCCTTAAGCAGGCGACATCCGCTTTCAATTCATTGCACACGCATAACACGCATATATATGTGAAGATGGAAAATATGAACATTAGGATGTATTGTGCGCTCTTGTATTTCAGAGGAACAAAAAACAACAGTTCAAAATCGTTCCACTTCTAATTCAAGCTATCGGGGAATTTCATTAAATAATTGTGCCAAAACTACATTAATTTCCTTTAATTTACATATAAATCCCTTTACGTTTGTTTGTTGTCAGTTTGTTGGTTGTTCTGTCGCTTTCTAGCTTGGTGGTTGATAACCACACACACATTAGTTGTGTGTGTTAGTTTCTTTTTCGCTTTGTTCGTGATAGTCCAATAGGAAATGTTTCCGACATTGAAATATTTGAAATATTTTTTAGTAAAGCATTTTGAATGTGTTTTGGGGATATTTTTAAAATATTTTTTTGGAAATTAAAAATTCGCGTGCACCCTATACGCGGTCCATTGAACTTTTATTCATTAAAGAGATTTTTTTGCCACCTCCTAATAAAACAAGTATTCTTATCAACTTTTTCAAGGATCTACCATTGAATTATTTTGCTATTGTGGTATTTTGGTCCACAGTCACCCTACAATCGGTAGTATTTTTGGCCGGAAATAATAATTTAATTTACATATTTTGAATCTTTTCTACGTTTTTAAATATTTTTTGCATATATTTATATATTTATACCCATTCTTATTTTTTTACCCTTTTATATTGAAATTCTTTGGATTTTTTCGGTTTTTTTTATATTTTGAAAGTTGGTGTTTTTATTTACTTATTTGTAATGCTTTCTATAGTGAGTTGAAGTAGACATTTTAACATTTTTTTCAATTTTTGGTCTGTATTGTCGGCTTTGATTCCTCTTAGATCGATTTCGAGTGATTTGTGAGTTTTTTGACAAATAAAAAATGCCAGTCACTCCTTTGGATCTCTTCATTAGAACCTCTGACGCTCTAGTTAAATTCGAGGCTCATTATAATGCCTTAAATCATGAGGAGATTGAACGATATTATTTGGAGGTTCGTAGTGAGGAAATTCACAGGCACATGATATGTTTGGAAAGTGCTTGGATTATTTGATGTCTTCCGTCGACGCCAAGAATGAAGGTATAGATTCGGTTGATAGTAAGTATGAGGTTTCGTATCAGACTTACTTAAGGTGTTTGTCTGGAGAAATGGTGAAACTTCCATAAATTCAACCCTAGATGGTTCGGTTGTCTCTGTAGTGCAACAATCGGTTTTCACTCCACTAGAAACCCGAGTTAGCATCAGTTCGTCTACTCAAGCATCGCATGAAGTTGGAATTCAGGTGAATTCATCGGCATCATCCGTTAGAAGTCTTGATTTTGGTCCACTTCCGAGCGATAGCATTCATAACCTTGCTCTTCCGCCATGTTTTTGAGGGCGATTTTCATTCTTGGCCCACATTCCGAGATTCATTTACAGCTGTGTATATAAATAATTCCAGGCTGAGCGATATCGAGCGGTTTGTCATATGGTTCAGAAGACTAGTGGAGAGGCTCGCGGGATAGTTTCTAAATGTCCATTAACTAATCGTAGTTTTGTTCTCGCATTGAAATCTTAGAAAAAAACTTACGACAATCCCCGTGTAATTGTACACATTTTTAGTTAAAAATTCTTTTTTCTCTTCCGGTCATTGATAGTGAAACCTGTTCGAGTCTTAAATCATTGTAGCGCAGCATAAATGGATGTTTGTCGGCTATGTCTATTTATGATATTTCGTCGGATAATTGGGATCGGATCATTCTTGTGTTTGCAACGGCCTAAACTCACTCAAACGTTATGGAAGCAAAGTGTGAAAAATAATTCTTCTTTATCTTCGTGGAAGGATTTAGACGCATTTTTGTCCGAACGGATACAAACTTTAATGTGTCTGCACGACATGAGAAATAATGAGACCGCCAAGCGCACGGTGAAGAAAGTGAAATCTCATTTTACCAATTCAGACTCTTCGGCGGCTTCTAAACTCACTCGTGGTATGGCAAAATCCAATTCATCAAGAAAATGTGGTTGTGTTCTTTGTGCAAGCAAAAGTCATCGGTTATTCGAATGTTCTCGCTTCAAAAGTCTGCCATCTTCGGATCGGTATAAATTAGTGAAACGTTATTATTTGTGCGTTTATTGCCTTCGAAAAGGTCAAGAAGTAAAAAAGTGTGATAGTAATCGTCATTGTTTGAAATGTAATCAACCGCATCCTACTTTATTACATCGTGTTGAAGACTATTCCAATCATTCGGCTCCGATGAACTCAATTTCAACAAATGATTCGTCCGTCAATCCTCCTTCGGATACAAGACAAATTATACCCTCTACATCGGCTGGGTGTGTACCTCGTCAGGCCTTTTACTTAGCTCAAAACAAATCTGTCTTGTTAGGAACAGCGAAGGTCAATATTGTTCACCATGGTGTTTTTTACTCTGCAAGGGCGCTTATAGATCCAGCTTCTGAGTCTTGAAACTCCCTCTGCATTCTACTAATGCTTCGATTTCCGGTGTTAATTGTACTGTTTCGGCAACATCTCGTAAATTATGCTCTTTGAAAATTGGAAGTCCGATTAATAGTAAGATGATTTTGGAAACTACAGCTTTAGTTTTGCCATATATTTCGGGAAATATACCCTCATTTAATGTACACAGATTTAAGAGCACAAATACCCAATCTGCACTTGGCCGATTATAACTTATTTGATTCTCGTCCTGCAGAGGCCTATATCCTATATCGCTTTTGTGAAGACAACTATTTCAAAACCACGCGTAGAATGTCGGAAGGTAGATACATAGGGACTCTTCCAACAGACATTGACATCAATGATTTCTTAGGGTCCTCGCGTGAACTGGTTCTGAAGCAATATCTTCGGTGTGAAACGTCTTAATTGAGAAAATTGGACGTGAAGATTTTTTATGACAAAGTTTTAAAAGAATATTTAGATCTTTGTCACATGAGGTTAGTCTCCCCAAATTCCCCTCACAATATTTTATCTTGTTATTTACCTCACCACCCTTTCATTAATCCGGATAAACAGACCACTAAGCTTCGGGTGGTTTTTAATGCTTCTTTCAAAAGTCAAAGCGGGAATAGACTGAACGACTTGCTTTATGTGGGTCCCACTCTGCAACTGGACTTAGTTTTGTTGATCGTGCGGTGGCGTATTTTCAAATTCGTTTTTAACTCGGACATTACTCAGATGTACCGGCAAATTCGCGTCGATCCGAAACATACTCCACTCCAGAGAATTCCCTTCCGTGATTCCCCCTCGAAACCGGTACAAGATTATGAATTACAAACTGTGACTTTAGATCGTCGTGATCAGACGTGAGAAACTTTCTCCTACGTCGTGGAAATTAGGTAGGATCGAAAACGTCTATCCCGGTCCTGACGGTCATACTCGCGTCGCTGATGTTCATATAGAGAATGACGTTGTAAGACGCCCTATCACTAAATTGGTCGTATAGACCGAATACATTCCCACATCGTTAACACAGTTCTTTTCGCTAGTATCATGAAAAAAATCTCATTTTTCGCCGATGGACTTAGAGACTACGATGAATTGATGGCGGAAATTGGTACAGCCACGGGTCCTTCTAACAAGTCTACCCCTGCCGCTGGTTCTTCTTCATCTCGTGACGGTTCCCCTCACCAGCTCAGTCGTGTCTGTCAGCCGAGCCAATGAATACGTCGACGAAGGAAGACGATTCCAACCCTTCGAAAGTGGTACCTTCGGAATCCTCCTCACCCACTCGCCAAAGCCGTCAGTCGCCGCTTAAGCATCAGCGGATAGTTATAATATTCTGAATCGGTGTAAGATTTGTAGTGGAAGACATCCGCTTCACTTCTGTGTACCCGCTGTCTGGCACGCTCCCACTGGCAAAGGACTGTCGTAGCAAAAGCAGTTGTTACGCATGTAATGACAGACACCACACCCTTCTTCATGATGGCACGAAAACGCCTGTATAAAAGTCTGATTTACGTCCTGCTCGCAAGCGTCGTCCGAATAAAAAGCCCAAGGTCCGTCTGCATGATAGGTCTGATTCTTTTCGGTCTGAAGCAGTAAGCCAGATGACTAGCTCAAATGCTGTTGCATTGGGTAGTCTGCCCTTGGTGGGTATTCTGTCCCTTTCTCCTAATATTGTCATCTGCCCTTGGTGGGTATTCTGTCCCTTTCTCCTAATATTGTCATCCGTCTCACCACACCCACACAAAATATTCTAGTCCGAGCAATCATCGATCAATGTACCAGACAGAGGTGTGTACATCACTGGTGTACAGTTTGCGATTGCCCTATTTTATTATTGATGGGATCAAATATTGTCGTTTCACGATCACATCAACTCATGATCCATCCCAGTCAGTGACAATGACGGCTCGAGTGTGGCCTGGATCATGTATCAACGCCGGCTGAAGCCATTCCGGAGAAGGTAAAGGACCCACAGTTTACGTAGTTGGGCGTGTGGCTTTGGTACTGGGTCCAGTACTATACGTCAAAGTGATGACGAGCCGTATGCAGACGTTTTCGGGATTGCCGATGGCGCAGTACTCGATATTCGGTTCGGTGCTCTCTGGGGTCTACAGTAATTAACTGTATCCGTACGAATCGATGTGGTCCTTAATGGCCCAAATGTATTTTTTTGAAGGTCCATAATGGCCCAAATGTATTATTTTAAAGGTCCCTAATGGCCTGCTTATGGGAAATGCTTAGCTGTAAGGCAATTTGTAGCAAAAAATGAAATTAAATATGGAAAAAATGATAAATACGAATGAATTGGAAAAGAAAAAAGATTATATGTTATTTTGCATCGATATTTCGTTTCAACATTCTGACCCTGTTGAAAGGTGGGCGCCAAATATTTAAGTTAGATATTGTTTATTTTATCAAGGTCAACCTTTGTGACCTACACGATCGTTGAAATCTGCAAACCCCTCAATGTTACATCCTTGTAACATTACACTGCTGATTTTAATGATTATAGATTTGTTGAGTTTTTTGCCGGCTTTTCTCCGCCTCTCAACATCGCTCATTCGTTTTTTTTTTGGGCTCGTGGTTAACCTGTGTCGCTTTATTGAAGCTCTGCAAAATCGTTGCATTTACAGGTAAAATCGTTGCCAAAAATCTTATATAAATTAATAAAATCATGCATTTGACTCTTGGTCAAATACGGAGAAAAACTTAAACTAACGTGTTTTTATTTCTTGTTTTTTTTTTTTTTTTCTATTTACATTGACGTGAACACGCTGTTTAATTTAGATTTAGATCATTGTGTTTGAAACTTCATCTAAAGTTATACTCGCTACAATCTACATAATCCTTTTTATTACAACATTGAATTGTGAAAATGCTGATTGTGACGAGTGGCGAATTGCCGCCAACGCCACCCTTCAATGTTATGAAGGCACTTCACTTATCTCTCGCTTACCAACTAAAGCAGGTAATCTATTATTAATTATTAATATCTTATAACTAAAACGTTGGTGTTTTATTTATTTGGTTTAATTTCCCGCAATCTCGGCGTAGGATTTGGTCCTATCGAGCCTGGACAAGAGAATTGGATCCTAATTGCTATCGTTTTTTTTTCGGTTCTCGTTTCCGCAGCCATCAGCATTAGCAACATAATCATCCCCATCAACTTCATCATACTCTTCATTAACAACATCATCGGAAATATACAGGTAGGTCAGTGCAGTGAAAATTTTAATTTGTAAGCTCGCGAAAGAAATGTAACAAAACGTAACGGCAAAAAAAAATTCTCTATTTTACAATGTAAATACATATGCCGTTTTACAACGCGTTACACAAAAATTCTTTGTTGGCTCCGTCTATCATATATTAGACACGGACGGACATTGTGACAATTAACAAGTTATTTGTTTAAATAATGAGTGGAAAAATAATTTAAATTAATTATTTTAATAAAAAGTTGTGGTGTAATTGTTTGTTAGAACAAAAATTTTAAAGAATTTAAAAATCAATAATAAATATTATAATCAATTCCACCTCATTCTAGTGTTCGTTCTTATTTGAAAAAAAAAAAAAACAAAAAAAAAACACCACAAAACTCAAAAAAAAAAACAAGTAAAAAAGCAGTAAGTTCGGCCGGGCCGAACTTTGAATACCCTCCACCATTTGGAACGAATTAGAAAATTTTCAAAAAAAAAAAAAATAAATAAAATCCAATAAAAATTCTTTTAAAATCTTTAAAATATCTAATGTAGGAAGGTGCCGATATATGGGGGATATACGATATTGTGGACCTATAAAGACAAATCTATGTCTGGGTGTAAAGTACTCACAAAGAACTCCTTGTATGGATTTTCAGACAATTCTGTTGAAAAATGTGGGTAAAATCATAAAAATACCGAATATCGGGAGGTACCGTTATATGGGGGCTATACGATATTCTGGACCTATATAGATAATTCTCTGCCGAGGTATAAAGTACCCACAAGGAACTCCTTATGTGGATTTTCAGACCATTCCGATGAAAAATGTGGGTCAAATCATAAAATACCGAATATCGGGAGGTACCGTTATATGGGGGATATACGATATCGTGGACCAGTATAGACCATTCTCTCTCAGGGGGTGAAGTACTCACAAGGAACTACTTGTGTTAATTTTAAGACAATTCCATTGAAAAGCGTGGCTAACATCATCAAAATACCGAATATCGGGGGTTCCAGTTATATGGGGGATATACGATTTCGTGGACCTATATAGACAATTCTTTTTGGGGAGGTAAAATGTCCACAAGGGACTCCTTTTGTGGAATTTCAGACAATTCCATTGAAAAGTGTGGGTAAAATCATCAAAATACCGAATATCGGGGGTACCGTTACATGGGGGCTGTACGATATTGTGGACCTATATAGATAATTCTTTGCCGAGGTATAAAGTGCCCACAAGGAACTCCTTGTGTGGATTTTCAGACAATTCTGTTCAAAAATGTGGGTAAAATCATAAAAATACCGAATATAGGGGGGGTACCGTTATATGGGGGTTATACGATATTGTGGACCTATATAGATAATTATCTGCCGAGGTATAAAGTACCCACAAGGAACTACTTGTGTGGATTTTCAGACAATTCTATTGAAAAATGTGGTTAACATCATCAAAATACCGAATATCGGGGGGTACCGTTATATGGGGGCTATACGATATCGTGGACCGATATAGCCCATCTTCGAACTTGACCTGCCTGCAGACAAAAGAGAGATCTGTGCAAAAGTTTAGCTTCATATCTTAATTCGTTTAGACTGTAGCGTGATTACAACAGACGGACAGACGGACGGACAGGGCTAAATCGTCTTAGAATTTTACGCTGATCAAGAATATATATACTTTGTTGGGTCTAAAATGATTATTTCGATGAGTTACAAACGGAATGACGAACTTAATATACCCTCCATACCTTTTTTGGTGGAGGGTATAAAAAAACACTTCACCATATTCTTTATTATTTCACTGATCAAGCTTACATAACTATAAATACATACATACGCGTGTGACTTACATACGTTTGCGGTCGATCGTTTGGTTATTGGTTAGGCAGCCGTCGCCCGCCTAATCATACATATATACGCTGTTTTTATACCCTCCACCAAAAAAGGTATGGAGGGTATATTAAGTTCGTCATTCAGATCTCTCTTTTGTCTGCAGGCAGGTCAAGTTCGAAGATGGGCTATATCGGTCCACGATATCGTGTAGCCCCCATGTAACGGTACCCACCGATATTCGGTATTTTAATGATTTTACCCACATTTTGTCAATGGAATTGTCTGAAAATCCACACAAGGAGTTCCTTGTGGGTACTTTATACCTCGGCAGAGAATTATTTATATAGGTCCACAATATCGTATAGCCCCCATATAACGGTACCCCCCGATATTCGGTATTTTGAAGATTTTACCCACATTTTTGAACGGAATTGTCTGAAAATCCACACAAGCAGTTCCTTGTGGGTACTTTATACCTCGGCAGAGAATTATCTATATAGGTCCACAATATCGTATAGCCCCCATATAACGGTACCCCCCGATAGTCGGGATTTTGATGACTTTACCCACATTTTTCAACGGAATTGTCTGAAAATCCACACAAAGAGTTCCTTGTGGGCACTTTATACCTCCGCAGAGAATTATCTATATAGGTCCACGACATCGTATAGCCCCCATAAACGGTACCCCCCGATATTCGGTATTTTGATGATTTTACCCACATTTTTCAACGGAATTGTCTGAAAATCCACACAAGGAGTTCCTTGTGGGTAATTTATACCTCGGCAGAGAATTATCTATATAGGTCCACAATATCGTATAGCCCCATATAACGGTACCCCCCGATATTCGGTATTTTGATGATTTTACCCACATTTTTCAACGGAATTGTCTGAAAATCCACACAAGGAGTTCCTTGTGGGTACTTTATAACTCGGCAGAGTATTATCTATATAGATCCACAATATCGTATAGCCCCCATATAACGGTACCCCCGATATCTGGTATTTTGATGATTTTACCCACATTTTTCAACGGAATTGTCTGAAAATCCACAAAAGAAGTCCCTTGTGGGCATTTTACCTCCTCAAAATGAAGTGTCTATATAGGTCCACGATATCGTATATCCCCCATATAACTGTAACCTCCGATATTCGGTATTTTGATTATGTTAGCCACGCTTTTCAATGGAATTGTCTTAAAATCAACACAAGTAGTTCCTTGTGAGTACTTCACCCCCTGAGAGAGAATTGTCTATACAGGTCCACGATATCGTATATCCCCCATATAACGGTACCTCCCGATATTAGGTATTTTATGATTTGACCCACATTTTTCATCGGAATTTTCTGAAAATCCACACAAGGAGTTCGTTGTGGGTACTTTATACCTCGGCAGAGAATTATCCATATAGATCCACGATATTGTATAGCCCTCATATAACGGTACCCCCGATATTCGTTATTTTGATGTTTTTAGCCATATTTTTCAACGGAATGGTCACAAGGGGTTCTTTGTGAGCACTTTACCCACCGACAGAGAATTCTCTATATAGGTTAACGATAACGTATAGCTCCCATATAACGGTACCCCGCGATAATCGGTATTTTGATGATTTTAGCCACATTTTCCAATCGTATTGTCTGAAAATCCACACACGGAGTTCCTTGTGAGTACTTTACACGCAGGTCCACAATATCGTATAAAGGTCCACAATATCGTATATCCCCCCATATATCGGCACCTTCCTATATTAGATATTTTAAAGATTTTAAAAGAATTTTTATTGGATTTTATTTTTTTGAAAATTTTCTAATTCGTTCCAAATGGTGGAGGGTATTCAAAGTTCGGCCCGGCCGAACTTACTGCTTTTTTACTTGTTTTTTTTTTTTTTTTTATTTTTCTCATTGTTACGTGTGCGCTGCAACATTCGGTTCGGTCGATGGTGGTTATCTAATACGTTGGTACAATGTAGAACAAAATTGTAATATATGGTAATGGCATGGTAGAAGAATATAGGTAGATGCATCAACGCTTGGGAACATTGATATGTCAAAATTTTTTGAGTGCTTTGTCAAAAATAAGTCGATTTTTATATGTTTTCTTATGAGGTTGTAATGATATGTATTTTTCAAAAAAAATTTTCTTAAGTTTTTATTCACGAATTTCAATATCAAAATCGTTTTGACAGTTCATTGTCCCAGTAGCTGTGTCGATGCGACTACCTGTATTCTTCTACCATGGGTGTATGTGTGTACAATTTATATCAATTCCGCATTGGTCGTTTAATTGGTCGGTTCGTATGAATAATATTTTTATACCCTCCACCATACTATGGAGGATATATTAACTTTGTCATTCCGTTTGTAACTCCTCGAAATACTCATGTCAGACCCAACAAAGTATATATATTCTTGATCAGCGTGAAATTCTAAGTCGATTTAGCGATGTGCGTCTGTCTGTCTGTCTGTCCGTCTGTCTGTCTGTCTGTCCATCTGTCTGTCTGTCTGTCTGTTGTAATCACGCTATCTTTCGAATGAATTGAGATAGATGGCTAAAATTTTGCACACATGTTTATTTTTCCAGTAGGCAGGTTAAGTTCGTAAATGGGCCATGTAGGTCCACGTTTTCATATAGCTCCCATATAACTGTAACCCCCCTATATTCGGTATTTTGATGATTTTAGCGATGTTATTCACCGGATTTGTTTCAAATTTGGTATTTGAAGTTCCAATTGGATACTACACCCTAAGATAGAAAATTGTCTGTGCAAGTCTATGTCTTCGTATAGCCCCCATATAACGGTACCTCCCGATATTCGGTATTTTGATGATTTTAGCGACATTATTCACGGGAATTGTTTCAAATCTGGTATTTGAAGTTCCAAATGGATACTACACCCTAAGACAGAAAATTGTCTTTGCAGATCCACGTCTTCGTATAGCCCCAATATAACGGTACCTCCCTATATTCGGTATTTTGATGATTTTAGCGACGTTATTCACCGGAATTGTTTCAAATTTGGTATTTGAAGTTCCAAACGGATACTACACCCTAAGACTGAAAATTGTCTGTGCAGGTCCACGTCTTCGTATAGCCCCCATATAACGGCACCTCGCTATGTTTGGTATTTTGTTGATTTTAGCGACATTATTAACCGGAATTGCTTAAAATTTGGTATTTGAAGTTCGTTATGGGAACTACAGTCTGTGACAGAAAATTGTCGGTGCGCGTCCAGTTTCGAATTTGAATATGGTAATGGCTTATGACAAACAATGCATATGTATGTCCACGTCGTATAGATCCCAATATAACGGCTATATTCGGTATTTTTAAAATTTAAACAGAATTTTTTAAGGATTTCATTTTTTGAGAATTTCCAAATTCGTTGCAAATGGTGGAGGGTATTAAAAGTTCGGCCCGGCCGAACTTACTGCTTTTTAACTTGTTATTACATTATTTTATACAAAATTTAATATTTTTTGATTATTTTTGCAATTTTTCATAGATATAATTTTTTTATTAAAATTTTTTACATATTCCTAATATGATTGTCGGAATATTTTTGGGGGTTTTCTGAAATATTTTTAATTTTTCGTGTAAGATTTTTGAAAATTTGTTCTTATTTTTTGTGCCATTTTAAAATTTTTGGTTAATTTTTGTAAAATCTTGGTCGATTTTTTGGATTTTTACCAATTCTTTCGAAAGATTCGCTAGGTTTTGTGCCATTTTTTTTAAATCGGATTTTCCATTGGTTTATAGTACAAGTTCAGCGGTTTTTGAAGTTTATTCATCCTTTTCGTAATACTTAGCAACATTGAGGCGGGTTTGCCTTGAAATATGAATATTTTGTTATTTTTCCGAAATTTGTTCGAATTATATTGGTTTACTAGTAGAAATTGTTTAAATATTTTGTCGTGTGCGGGATATTTTAAATGGTTGCTGATATATTTTTCTAAATATAAATCGACTTTTAGAATTTTAAAGTCTCTGATTGAGAAAAAGTTTTTTTTTTGAAAATTTGGATTTGTGTTTCGAGCGTGTAATTAAACTCAATCCTTTAGACAGTTTTATCAGAATTTCTGATGCCTTCGACAAATTCGTAGAATATATTCGGGCCATGAAGTTCGCAGAGTCGAGTTAGAAAGAAACTCAGGATAAGTTTAACTCGTGTATGCTCTATTTGGAAACGTCTGAGGACACAACTAAAGACATGATCTAATCGGCTAATCACAAATATATTGTGTATCAGGAGTACATGAAATGTTTGACGGATTTGAATGTTCAGTTGTTGGAATTGCGAGGTTCTAGGAAATCTTTTAACTCTTCTCGTTGTTATTCGGTTGTTTCACTCGTGCAGCATCCCTGTAATACTCCTGGAGAATTGCAGTCTTCCGATGTAGCTTTAAAGATAACGAACTCTTCTACACATACTTCTAAACAAGTAGGTGAGACTAGCACCCCAATATCAAATATTGTCCTAGTAGAGTCCTAGTATTCGCCAGAGTTTTATTGATCCTCCTAATAATGACAGCGTTCATAATCCTCCTTGTGATACAGATGTTTTCGAATGAGATTTTCAATCTTTGCTTATATATAAAGACTTTTTTGGTGCGGTATACATAAACAATTCGCGTTTGTGCGATATAGAGCGCCTGTGTCATCTCGTGCGCAAAACTTGTGGAGAGGCTCGAGCAATTGTATCGAAATTTCCATTAACCCACCGCAGCTTCGGTCTGGTATGGAATACGTTCAAATGCAATTATGACAATCCGCGGTTGCTTGTCCACAATCAGTTAAAATTGATTTTTGCTTTGCGATTTCCACTTCAAAACCAATCTAAATCAGGCTTGAAAACAGTACAACGCGGGATTAATGGTTGTTTGTCAGCGATGTCTATATATGACATCCCCACAGAAAATTGGGACCCATTCTTGGTATCACGAAAACCTTGTGGGAGAAAAGTGCTATTTCACTTTGGAAAAATTTACATAGTTTTTTGACTAAGAGAATTCAAATTCTAATATATCTCCATGATATGAGGGGAAGTGAACCGGGATCCAAATCTGTCGTAAAAAAGGTCCAAACGCATTTGACAAAATCGGATTCAGCGAGAATCCCTGAGTCTCCTCAGAAAAATGATTGTATTCTTTACCCGAAACATGACAATCAACTTTTTGAATGTCCTAGATTCAAAAATATGTCGATTTCCACTAGATAATCTATAGTTAAACGTCGTCGCCTATGGGTCAATTATTTGCGAATGGGGCACGATTATTCTCCAAACAAAGGTACTTTTCTCAAAATTCGTCCAATATAAACCCACTCAATATAGAATAGATCTGCTAGTTGCACGGTCGATTCATCTGTCCCTTCTACGTCAAGTGCCTGCAAACCCCGGCATGTCTTCCACGCAGCTCATTATAATTCTGTACTTTTAGGAACAGCTATATTGAACTTATTTCATTGTGGCATCACCTACCCAGCTAGGACTTTGATAGATCCCGCTTCGTTTTTGTCTAAGCGTACTCAGAATCGGTTAAAACTTCCAGTTTCTTCTACTAATGTTAGCATTTCGAGCGTAATTTGTGCAATTACGGCAAATTCACGCAACGTTTGTTCGCTTACAATTAAGTTAAGTTATCGACAAACGCTCTAGTGTTGCCACACATTTCGAAAAGTTTACCATCCATCACAGTCACTTCAGATTTTAGGTCAAAAAAGCCAAAACTTCGTTTGGCTGATCTGCTGCTAGATCTGCTGTTAGGAGCAGATTTATATCCTAAGATATTCTTGGAGGGATCCCGTCCTATTATATCGGGAACCTTGCTAGCACAAAACACCGTTTTCGGTTGGTTCTTCACTGGTCCAATTTCATCGTTAGCAGTCAGAACTTTTGCTATGACTATCATTATAGGAGAAGAGGACACGCTTAACAGGACTTTGTTGAGATTCTGGGAATTAGAGGAGACCCCTAAAAGGAAAATGTTGTCCAGATCTGATCGTCTTTGCGAAGAAAATTACGTTCGGACCACTCGTAGGTCATCTGACGGCACATTCGTAGTTACCCTGCCTTTGCGAACTGAGTTAGGCGTAAACGGGTACTTGGAGGAATCTCGTGGGAACGAGAATGAGGCATCCTTATTGAAAACCCCGGATGTAAAAAATACAAATGATAGGGTTCTGGCTGAAGATTTTAGAGCTAGGCCATATGAAACTGGTTTCTTCTGACAATCATGATAGTTTCTCGTGTTATTTGCTTCACCACCCTGTAATCAACCCTGAAAAACAGGCCACAAAGCTTAAAGTCATCTTTCACTTTAAAACTTCTAACGGGAACAGTCTGACCGATGTTTTACATGTCGGGCCCACACTATAGCTGGACCTTGTACTCTTAATACTTCGGTGGCGAATAATTAAATTTGTTTTCAATTCAGACATTACCCAAATGTATAGACAAATTTGCGTTGACCCGCTGCACACCCCACTACAACGAATTCTTCATCGGGATTCGCCAACAAAGCCAATTCAAGATTTCGAATTAGAAACCGCGACGTTCGGTTTGAATTGCGCACCTTATCTAACTATTAGGACTTTATTGCAACTGGCGGAGCTCATGACCTTGAGACCGAGGTGACAGCTAGGGATTAACTAATTTCGGCACTTTTCTCAGCTAAGTTTGAACTTAGAAAATGGACAGCCAATGATAAGACTATTTTGAATCGTTTCCCTCCTGAAGATTTGGTAGACGCGCAATTACTGTCACTCGTAGAAGCGAATAGTTCTAAACCTCTTGGTATAAAATGAAATGCTAGGTTAGATTCCTTTTATTTTGAGGTCAAGCCTATTGAGAAGAAAATGAGCTGTACAAAAAGGGAAGTTCTTTCTGCAATAGCTAAATTATTTGACCCTGTCGGTTGGTTAGAGCCAGTTATTACCACGGCAAAAATTATCATGCAAAAAGTCTGGTTAGATCAAATCGGTTGGGATGATCCCCAAGTGGATTCCACATATTGGAGTGGATTAAGTTCGTAGAGTGGTAAGGAGAGTAAGGAGATCGACATAGAATTTTGTCATGTGTATTGTTGGACGGATTCGACTATTCTTTTGTCGTGGCTTCGAAAAACCTCATCTACATGGACCGCCTTTGTTGCCAATGGAGTCGGTAGGATTCAGGAAAATGTGGGGAATCATAACTGGTACCATGTTCGATCGGAAGATAACCCCGCTGATCTAGAAAGACGTGGTGTATCACCATCAGACTTGGCTGCTAGCTCCCTTTGGTGGCAAGGGCCAAGCTGGCTCAACCAAGATAAATCGATCTGGTGTATTCGGCACTTAGCTCCACTAGAAGCTGACAAATGCGATCGGTGCAGTGTCATTCCTCCTTTGTCTCGTCGACGTTTACTGATACTCTTGATAGGTATTCATCCTTCATAATGGGGATTCGTGCAGTAGCATACATGTTCAAGTTCGTACGTCAGACTCATACTCAATACCGAGGAAGATATTATTACCCTGAAAAAAGAATTTCCACTTCCGAATTTTATGAGGCCCGAATGCTTCTAGTAGTAATTACTCAAAAGGTTTATTTTGAAAATGAGTATAAAAATTTGCTGGATCATAATCGAGTCAGTTAGCTCCTTTGAATCCCGTCCTTAATGAATATGGCGTCATGCGTTTGAATGGTCGTTTACAGCGATCTACCAAACTTTCGAATTCGGAAAGTTGCCCTATAATTCTACCCTATAAGAGGTACACTCGGCTCCTCCTGAGCCTTTCATTTCTGAAAAGCCGATATCGCTAGTGAATCGGTATAGAAAAGTCCAGGCACTGGTGCATTTTTTTTTGTAATAGATGGAAGGAGGAATATTTTAAAACTTTGCATAGACCGTACAAATGGTTATTCCCGAAAAGAGAAGTCGAAAAAGAGGATCGGCACGAGAATCTTCCTCAGACCTCGTGGAAGTTAGGCCGTGTAGAAAAAGTTTATCCGGGAGTTGACCGACACGTTCGAGTCGTAGACGTTCGTACGGCAAACGGCATTGTAAAGCGGCCGATACTAAGTTGGTCGTCCTTACCGACCAATCACCGGATGAACACAATTAAAATGTTTTCCTTTCCTAGTAATATGGACAGCAGCAACATATTTTAAATCAATCTCATTGGCAAAATCGATCTTGTTGTAGAGGGAACGAAGAAGCGCACCTCTTCGGAAGATGTTGACGACTTTGTAAAGCCTATTGCTGCTGTAAAGCTGACGGAGTCGGAAAGGGAATCCGTATCTGCGGACTCCATGATGTTACCGACTAGCCTCCCTTTATTAATATAGAATCCGGATCTGCGGGTTTAAGCGTAGCCGTCACTTATCGGTGCATCGAAATCTCTGAATCCGTAACTGCGGGTTCTCCGGTAACGCGTACGATTGAGGAAGATGTACAGGCCTGGGTCGAACCCATAACAGTGCGTTCTTCGTCGCCCTTGGGTTCTGTTGAGCAATCCACGTTATTTCGTGAAGTTAGGTCCGACTTGGAGTCCGCAACTGAGGGTTCAACGGAATCCAGTATGTTAAATCGCAATTGTCGCATTTGCAATCGCAAACACTCGATTAGTACGTGCAGAGAGTTTCTGGCTATGACAGTTCAAGAGCGCAAATAAATAATTGAAACACATCGGGACTGTACACATTGTCTGGCTAAATGGCATCAAGTTTATGCATGCCACAGCAGGAAGTCTTGTGCTAAGTGTGGGGGTAGACACAATTATTTGCTACATTCCGAGATCATGGATGGCAGCACCATTACTAAAAGGTCCGGCTGTTATCGTCAGAATGAAAGGTCATATCGTCCAGGGAACATAGACAGATCTCCCAGTTCGTCGGGAAACCTCTGGTGTCATTATCACTCCAAACTGTCTCGACCCTATCACCCAGCCTTATTGTCCGCCTAGTTGATGTAGCTCCATCAGTTCCTATTCGAGCAGTGTTGGACCCTTGCCAAATTTGCGACTCGATAGTGTCCCATTTGAGACTACCCACCTCCAATCTTGATGGAGTCTTGTTTTGTCGCATAACCGTGGCCTCTAACTACGACCCATCTCAAGTTATTTCGGTTACTGCGAAATTAACAAATTTAAGACATGTCTTCACGCCTTCTGAATCTGACCCAGAAAAAATTAAGGAGCCATTCATGGGATTACCACTAGCTGATCCCTGTTTTTCACACCAGGTTGCGTGGCTTTGGTGTTTGGTCCCGACGTGTATGCCAGAATTGTTAACAATCGAGTACAAGCGATAGCAGGCCTGCCTGTAGCTCATTACACCCAATTTGGATGGGTCTTATCCGGTGTTTGCTATAATTAAATCTGTATTTAAATTTTACTTAATTTTAACATAAATTGAACTTGTTTGAATTGCTCACATGTTTGCACTGTCCACCTTATTTATGTTCTTTAGTCTTAAGTAAATAAGTGATACAACATTCATAATGCTGCAAGGTGGCCGCCAATGTTTAATTTAGAATAAAATCTTAATATTCTTTAGCTTCCACATCCATTGTGTTTGAAACTTCATCTAAAGTTTTTCGCTACGATCTGCATATTCCTTGTTATCACTACATTGAATTGTCAAAATAAAGATTGTGACGAGTGGCGAATTGCCGCCAACGCCTCCTTTCAATGTTATGAAGGCACTTCACTTGTCTCTCGCCTACCAACTTAAGCAGGTAATCTATTTTCTTTTCCCACTTTTTTAACCCCATATTTCTCTCAATAAAGCAACTGCTTTTATTTAACATCTTTTAACTAAAACGATCGTGTTTTATTTACTTGGTTTAATTTCACGCAATCTCGGCGTAACAGACCCCATAAAGTATATATATTCATGATCAGCATAAAATTCAAAGTCGATTTAAGGATGTCCGTCTGTCTGTTGAAGTCAAGCCACATTATGACGTAGAGCTTCAAAATTTTCCATCACAATTTGTATTGTGTCTAGGATGGTTGGTATTGAAAATGAGATATATCAGTCCACGTTTTCGTATAGCCCCAATATAACCTTCCGACATTCGGCATTTTGATAATTTTTGGTATATATGTTTACGAATCTTTCTTTAAATTGTTATATTTGTAAAACATAGTGGGTTCTAACTCGTGTGGCGAAACAATGTATGTATAGGTATACGTTTTCGTATAGCCCGCATAAAACGGTACCTCCCGATATTCGGTATTTGGATGATGCTTGCCACATTTATCAACGGATGTTTCTAAAAATTGGTATTTGTAAAACATAATGGGCTCTAGCTGTGGTGCGGTAGCATTGTATGTATAGGTCTACATTTTCGTGTAGCCTCCATATAACGGTACCTCGCGATATTCGGTATTTTGATGATTTTTGCCACATTCTTCCACGGATTGGTCTAAAAATTGGTATTTGTTGTTCATAATGGGATCTAGCGCCAGTGGCAAAACATTGCATGTATAGGTCCACGATTTTGTATAGCCAGCATTTAACGGTACCTCCCGATATTCGGCATTTTGATGGTTTTTGCCATTTTTTCGTGGATTTTTCTAAAAATTGATATTTGTGGGTCCTAATGGGTTCTAGCTGCTTTGGTGTTCTAGCTCCTTTGTATAGGTTCACGTTTTTGTATAGCTCCATTTAGTCGTATTTCTCGATATTCGCTATTTTTATGATTTTTGGCACATTTTCCTATGAATATGTCTAAAAATTTGTGTTTGTGGGTCATGAATGTTTTCAGTTTTTAGGCATTGTATAATATCTGCTAATGTTGAATGAAAGTACTTTCTATTTCAGATGCCAAGATAATCAGGTTTTTAAATGCATTAATTGGTACGTCAGTAAACTTATTGAGGTAGTATGAAGAACTTTCATCAGTATGTTGTGTTCTAGGAAAATCATGTAAAACCACTGTAGGTCTGGATAACGCGTCAGCAACGGCATTCGTTTTTCCTGGTTTGTACAGAAGTTCATTTTTATTATCCTCCAGGAAAGCTTTTCAGTTTGTATTTGGATTTTTACTATTCAAAGAATACTTAAGTGGTAAAAGGTCCGTGCAGATTTTAATTTTGGCTGAGTCGTGTAGGTTATTCCGTAATTCCTTCAAAGCCCAAACTATCGCGGGCATTTTTTTTTTTCATTAATCGGATGGTGTTCCTCAGTTTCGGGAAGAATTCGAGACAAAAAAAAAATAAATAATAGATCGGTCTTTTTGAGATAGTACTGAACCAAGGGCGTTGATATAAGCGTCAGTGGTCAGATGAAATTATTCTTAAAGTCCGAATATGTTAACAAAAATTCTTCGACACAAGAGTAATTTTCAATTTTATAAATGCATCAATTGTGTCCTCAGTAAGATTCATTTTAATTTTACTCTTTACTCTTAGCATAAATAAACCGAATAATTCTTCTATAAAAGTTGGACATTTCAAAGAAATATATTAGATCCTTTAAAGTTTTATAAATGGGGAAATTGTTAATAATTTCCATCCTGTATGGGTTTGTTTTTAATCCGCCATCAAAAACAATGAAGGTCAAAACTTCAATTTCTCTTCTAAGGAATTCCCATTATCAAATGAACTGTAGGTTCTATGAATGAGATTTTTTCATCTTCTGAATAAATGATAATAAAGCGATAGAAAATGTAAAAAAAAACATTTGGAATATAATTTTTTACTAAATGAGATTGAATAAAATTTTTACTAGATCCGGTGTAAATCAATATTTTTAAAATTTGGAGAAATGTGGCAAAAATCATCAAACTAACGAATATCGGCCGCTATATAGGGGCTATACACAAACATGAACCAATATATACAATGTTTCGCCACTTGAGCTAGAACCCATTATGGCCAACAAATACCAATTATTAGACTAATCCGTGGAAGAATTTTGCAAAAAATCATCAAAATACCGGATATCGGAAGGTGCCGTTATATAGGGGCTATACGTGAACCAATATATACAATGTTTCGCCACCGGAGCTAGAACTCATTCTAACCTACTCTGGCGGCAAAAAACTTGCCTCAATTTCCCCTCAACAAAATATTTTTTTTATTGAATTTTACTTATTTTATGTATGTTTCCATTTTTTTTTTTTTTTTAATTTTATTAATTTTAATTATCAATAAATACTGAAGATTTTTGATTATGCGACTATGTTTTTTTGATGAGATTAGAATGTAGTATTAGAATAGTAAAGTTGTGCCCAAAATATTTTACATGAAGATATAAAGAAGATCCCGTTAGCCCTGACGCCAATGACACAAACAAGATCCCGTTATTGTACAAGCCACGTGGTCAACTCAGCAACAGAGGGCCGACGTCCGGAAGTAGCCTGGAATTCTCTGCCGAGAGCATATAGGACAGACGAGGCCTAGCTTGGGGATCAGTCTGTGTTGAGCCGGTGAGAAAAGTGGAACGTGCGCTATAATTAAGAAGATTAAAATATTACCAGGTGAGTGGGAAAAGAGAAAATCTAGGTCTTAGTGCATCTTAGTGTTAATCCTCGTGCCGTCGTGGGCCTTGGATATCAAAAAGGAGATAAATCGGAATTTAAGTGAAAATCCAAGTGCCGTCGTGGGCCTTGGATATTGAAAAGGAGATAAATCGAATTAAAGCGAAAAACCAAGTGCCGTCGTGGGCTTTGAATATTAAAATAAATAAACCAGAGTTAAAGTGGAAAATCCAAGTGCCGTCGTGGACCTTGGAAATTAAAAAAAATTAACCCGAGTTAAAATGAAAAACCAAGTGCCGTCGTGGGTCTTGGATATTAAAAGAAATAAACCCGAGTTAAAGTGTAAAATCAAGTGCCGTCGTGGGTCTCGGAAATTAGGGAAAAATTGAATTTGGGTGAAATTCAAGTGCTGCTGAGGGCCTTGAATATCCGACAAAATTAAACCTGAGCCGAATTGTAATTCGAGTGCCGTCATGGGCCTTGGATATTCAAAAGAAAGGAACATGAATTTAGAGAAATTAAAGTGCCATCGTGGGCCTTTGACTATAAAAAGATTCCACAAATCAAATTGCGCTTCCTCTCACCTGGACCCCTCCGAAGTATAATCCTACATAAGCCGGATCACAACACCACACTCGTCAAGTACCAGCCGTGAAGCAGCTTTCGTACAACAACCGCAACAGAAATTAATATAAGTATCGAAATTTGTATTCCTTAAATTGTTTCTAATAAAGCGGCACATACGGAATTCGTAAACCTCTTTCACTCTTAGTCACTTCAATCTAATTTTTCTGTGACGAGCCCTACCCCCGCGAGCGTATCCCAGCGACCGGAGAAAACTCATTGTTACAGTGGCGCCCGAGCAGGGACCTGAGAGTGGAATTAAACGGTTTATAAAATAAAAGTTACAAATTCGAAGGTTGATGGAAGCTATGCTTAAAGTGTCTTGGGCTTATAATTTACGAAAGGAAGAGTTGATCATGTATTTGGGAGAATACCATCGTGATACTACTGGAACTCTAGAAAAACTGAGGAAACGCTTTGCCCAGTTTTTTGAATGAGGAACACGATCCGAAACACCTCAGGAATCTCCTAATCTTACACGGCTAACATGAACCACAAGCGTCGGAAATAAAACCTTACCCTCCGAAGAGGGTAACCTGATCACACCAGTAAAAACAGAGCGAGGAATAGAGACATTCCGAATCTACGGAGAATGTTGTACTGAAAGCAGGAAAAGAATGACAGACGAAACCCACCATGAATGCACGAGACATCCACAATCGATACAAGTTATGGGCTCTCTAAAAGTTACAGCAGAACAAGTTCGAAAAAGGGACGTATTCTAAGAAGGTGAATGTGAGCCTTGGGATTTCCTGGAAAGAATAGAAGAGCTTACAACCATGTACGCATTGGAGGAGAATGTGCTACCAGCAGTTTTTTTGCCACTCCGTTACTTTGAGCACCCGGATGATGAGATTCGCAAAAGACGGCAGAAACCAGAGTGTCTTTTAAGAATTTCTCGCTCCATATGCAACCTAACGGAGGATCAGAAAGTGGAAAAGATTTTCCAGAATGCACTCCCTGAATACCAATGGTATATCCGGAGGAGGGATTTCCGACCTACTTGAAATGTACGAGGACATGAATCTATACCACATCTTGCTCCGCCCACTAGGGAACAGCATAGCCCGATGAATCCAGAAGAAAGCCAGCAACGTCAACTTCCACCAATCAACCCAAGAACAGCCTGTCGACGTTGTGGGAAGACGGTCATTTTGCGTATTATTGTGAGCGAGAGCCGATCTTGCTTTGTTGGATTTGTGGCCGACGGGACCTGAAGACCACACAATGTTGTTGATTGGTTGGTCAAATGTAACGCGTAGATGACTTGTGCCGGGCTCATTTGTAACTTCGATAGCTCCCAGACCACAGGTAACAGTGGAGTTGAAAGAAATCTGCACCTCACCTCTACTGAGAACACTCCAACATCACCAAGTTCATGCGATCCATCAGATTTCTCAGAAGAAGCGAGTAAAGCCTTAATAGGCGACCACAGTCCACAAGAACAGCACAAAATACACATTTTCCTGGAAGAAGAACTACAGAAGTTTCGAGACATGCATGGACTATCAACGGCAGCGAAGCATAAGATTGTACTGACAGATGACCGACCCTTTAAGATGCAATACGCGTCAAGAAATCCAGCGATGCAAGCTGTTATTGATAGCAAGATCAATGAGCTTTTAGAGAGCGGATACATTGAGCCGTCCCGTAGTGCCTACAAGTCGCCAATCACTTTAGCAAGGAAAAAGAATGGCATATGGAGACTATATTTGTACTTTCGGCATCTGAATAGTAAATCTGACCCAGATGCCTATGCACTACCAAGAATCTCGTCCATACTTGACAAACTAAGAGCAACCCGATACGTGAGTAGCCTTAATTTAAAAGATGGATATTGGCAGATTCCAATGGAGGAAAGCAGTAAGAAGTACACAGCATTTACGGTAGCAGGGCGCGGTTTGTGTCAATGGAGAGTGATGCCGTACGGTCTGCACTCCGCACCGGCCACTGTTCAACGAGCTCTGGACAGCGTCATTGGGCCGGAATTGGAACCTCATGCATTTGCATACCTTGACGATATCATAGTAACAGGGGAAATATTTGAAGAGCACCTGAAAAATCTGAAGGAAGTATTCCGCCGACTTAGAGCAGCAAATCTTAGAATTAATCCAGAGAAATGAAAGTTTTACAAGCGGTAGACTAAGTATCTAGGACATGTCGTCAGTGGAGAGGGGATTCATACTGATCCGGATAAGGTAGCGGCCATCCAGGATATGCCCGCACCCACCAATATTAAAGAGTTATTAAATGTTCATAGATTTTAGTACTTTTTATAAATCCAATTTTTCTTAAATTCGAAAAATTAAATTATATGAACATTTTGATCGAAATTACTATTTTAAAAAAGCAATGGCAAAAGCTAAGTACATATGAATGGGCAAACATAAACTCAACGATTTATATTTGGATATGTGTATAAGAATTTAAAAATGCTTTAAATGAAAACCCTTTCAAGCAATCGTCTTCTTTTCTTATGAAGCGTCTAGTTTTAGCATTTAGTAACGCAGAATTTGAAAGAGTTTTTTTTTTTTCAAAAACCTGTCATCTCCAAGAGTTTTCATGGTAATGCATATTCTTATAGAATTTGTAATTTCACCGGGATTAAGAATATTCGCTGTTTAATGGGAAAATTGAAAATGGGAAAAAACTTATGGTCTATTTCACCCGCTCAATACTATCTGATTACCATCCAAAGCTTTTGCCCAGTCTTAAGCTCTAGCCCCATGCTAAATTCCGCGTCGATTGGTCTATAATTGTGACCTGTAGCGTGATTGCAAATTAACATAGCTAGATCAGCTCAGCGAGATTGGAAGATCAATATATACTTTTCTTTGTGGGAAGCCAAAATTTTGAAGTGTTACATAGTTTTTGGCCCAATCAAACTTACAATACCCACAACACATAGTCTTGCAGGGTTTAAACACGTATTTATATTTAGCATTATTTTTGGTATTTTAATTTTAATAAATATTACCAGGTGAGTGGGAAAAGAGAGAATCTAGGTCTTAGCGCACCCTCGTGGGTCACCAAAAACGTCAAACAAAAGCCGTGTTAAGTGATAATCCAAGTGCCGCCATGGGCTTTGGATATTAAAAGGAAATAAATCGAAATGAAAGTGATGATCCAAGTGCCGTCGCGAGCTTTGGATATAAAAAGAAAATAATTCAGAATTTAAGTGATAATCCAAGTGCCGTCGAGAGCCTTGGATATAAAAAGAAATAAATCGGAATTTAACTGATAATCCAAGTGCCGTCGTGGGCTTTGGATATTAAAAGGAAATAATTCGAAATGAAAGTGATAATCCAAGTGCCGTCGTGAGCTTTGGATATAAAAAGAAAATAATTCAGAATCTAAGTGATAATCCAAGTGCTGTCGAGAGCCTTGGATATTAAAAGAAATAAACTCGAGTTAAAGGGAAAAACCAAGTGCCGTCCTGGGCCTTGGATATTAGGGAAAAACAGAATTTGGGTGAAATTCAAGTGCTGCTGAGGGACTTGAATATCCGACAAAATTCTTAAACGAAAAACTACCTCTTGCACTCTCAGTCACTTCAATATAAATTTTCTGTGACCAACCCTACCCCCAGCGTATTCCAGCGACCGGAGGAAACTCGTCGTTACACTACAAATACCAATTTTTAAACAAATCCGAATAAAAGTGTGACAAAAACCAAATGTGGACTGATATATCTAATTTTTTAATTCAAATCATCTAAGTCATCATGCAAATTGTTCTGCTAAATTTTTTAAGCTGTACGTGAAGTAATATGGACAGTATCATGAATTCAACAAACAGACAGTCAAACGTTGTTAAATCGACTTCGAATTTTATGCTGATCATGAATATATATATATATATATATATATATATATATATATATATATATATATATATATGTATATATATATATATATATATATATATATATATATATATATATATATATATATATATATATATATATATATATATATATATATATATATATATATATATATATATATATATATATATATATATACGGTGTATTGCTGCACATTAGCACAATTGAATTCCAGATGACATAGAAGTTTGCGTGTATCAGCATCTTATTCTTAAGCAGGCGATATCCGCTTCCAGTTCATTGCACATGCATAACATATGTGTTTGAAACTGAAAAATATGAACTTTAGGACGTCTTGTGCGCTCTTGTATTTCAGGGGAGCAAAATACAACAGTTCTAATCCAAGCTATCCTAACGAAACCCAAAAACGCAAGAAACAAATAAACATAAGTCATCTCTTATATTTTTTACATCGTTATGATTTCAAATGGTTCATTTACTCAATGTTTTTCTATACCAAAATTGGAGTTTTGACATATAAAAAAACTATTTTGATTAGAAGGTTATTAAATTTGAGAGGTTAAATAATAAGTGTATTACATGATTCATTATTTGTTCAGGGTATACTGACAATGTAATCTATTGATTTATTGCTAGTGGCAACTTTTACATTAGAGAATTATACTGTTTGTTCTTTACTTTCGAATAGAATTGAATCTTCCCCCTCAATTATTGAATTTTTTGATAATATCAAAGAGTTTATTATGCCTGTTTTGTCCACTTAGTTTATTTGTTTACTGTTTATTAGGTTTTCTTTCATAACATGAAGTTTGTATTTATGTATATGTATATATATATATATATATATATATATATATATATATATATATATATATATATACATATATATATATATATATATATATATATATATAAATATATATTTATGTATATATATATATATATATATATATATATATATATATATACATATATATATATATATATATATATATATATATATATATATATATATATATATATATATATATATATATATATATATATATATATAAATATATATTTATGTATATATATATATATATATATATATTCTTCTCAAAAACTTCTTCAAGATTTTGAGTTGCAGACGGTGATATTCGGCGTAAAATGCGCCCCTATTGAGCCATACGAACGCCTTTACAGTTAGCTGACGATACTGACGATGAATATCCTCTCGCTGCACATATATATAGGTGCATGTACATCGACGAGGTGCATACCATGACTTGGGTACAGCTTTAAATTCTAGCGATCAATTAAGATCTGTCCTTTCGGCCGCTAAATTTGAGTTGAGGAAGTGGACAGCAAATGACCGTTCTATTTTGCAAAGTTCTAAGCTCCAAAGTTCTTTCATATGTGGAAGTAGGCAATTCCAAGCCGTTAGGTATACGTTGGAATGCTCACCTTGATTTTTTTAACTTTAGTGCGAATGCCTCTCCCCACAAAAGCCCACTAACAAAACTTTGTCCACTATTGCCAAACTGTTCGTTCCTTTAGGTTGGTAAGGCCCTTTAATTGTGACAGCTGAGTTACATATTCAGAAGATCTGGATAGATAAAATCGGTTGGGAGTTACATATTCAGAAGATCTGGATAGATAAAATCGGTTGGGATGATGCACTTCTGTCCATGACAGAACGTGATTGGCAAAAGTTTGTGGATTGCTACCAGGATGTACATTCCATTCAAGTTCCTCGGTGGGTCGATCATACGCCAAGTTGTTCCGCCGAACTTCATGTCTTTTTTTGACCCAAAGGACAATTTCTTTACCACGGTTGGAAATTTGCGGTCCGTTTATTATTAAAAAATATTATATATGAAATTGACATTTCATTTCAAAAAAAAATATTGTTGGACTACGTGGACGACATTTGTTGCCAACCGTGTTTGGAAAATTCAGGAGATAACAGACGTATGTAATTGACATCACGTGCGCTCTGAATGGACTAATCTTTGGTGGCATGGACTACATACATTGGCTATGCCAAAATAGTTCTCATTGGAACTTATCCAACTTTCCTCTGCCTGACACTGAAATTGAAATGCGAGCTGTCAAGACCCATGCCTCTTTGTTCAATAATAATTGTGACCCCTTAGAAGATTTCTCTTCGTTAGATAGAGATTTTCGAGTCCTCTCCTATGTTTTTAAATTTTTCCACCGGACTTATCCTGCTCATTGAGGTCGACACATTTACAATGAGAAGGCTCTTGCCAGTTAAGAGACAAAAGCGCTTAGCCGCTGGCTGCTTTATCTCAAAAGTCCACTTTGCGGATGAGTATCAGTCTTTGTCAGATAAGGGTTCCCTTCTCTATTTTTCACAGAAGATGGAAGGTTTAGGCAAGATGGCTGAAACACTGCCTAACTATGAGGACGACGTCCCCATGTCCGATGAGGAACGGGAGCTCGACCTCATTACTGTCCCATCCCCGATGAATCAATTGCAACCGGGACTTCGGAAGCTGCACCTCCCTCGGAGGAAACAAAAAATTAGCCTATGTCGGTCCCTGAAGTTCCTTCAGGAGAACCAGTGGCGAGACCACGGCATCCTGTCGTAAAAACCGAGACTCGAACAAGGCATGTGTTCACTACGGCGGCAAGCATTGAAAAAAGGTTGCGAACAGTCGCCCTGCATAAATGCTGCGGCAACTGTCTATCGCCAACGCATTCTCTTCGAGATTGTCGCAGTCGGCTTTGTTGCAAAATCTACAACCAGCAACACCACACATTGCTCCACAAACCTTCTTCCAACAATCGGACTCCGTCCCAGCCAAGTACTCCGCTCCCCAGCCAAGTACTTCCACGCATACTAGGCCGTCCAAGAAGATCTGAAAGCGTAAATCGTCAAAACATGCGTCCCTTTCTTTAAATTCCACACGCCCAGGTACATCGGTCACTCCCCAACAGGTCAAAACCAGTGAGGCTTCGCCATGCGTTGAAAATCGGCCAATATCCGCCATTTAGCACGGAGTTACGCTCGGACCTACGATGTTGCTTATAAATGGGCTACGCATACCTGTCAGAGCCCTTTTGGGCCATATGCAGGACACAGCAAAATTTGTCGGTCAGTGGCTGACAGCATTAAGCTATGTCCTATACTTGTGGGTCCAGATATGTTCTACCAGTTTTCCGTCGCCTCATATTATGATAGCACGCAACGTTTTTCAGTGTCGGCGCGAGTGATCGATTTGGGGTACCTGATTTCTCCTTCGAAGTCTGTGTCCGCGGGTCTAAAAGAACATTTTTCTGCTGTAGCGGTAAGCATGGTTCTAGGCCCTAAAATTTACCACAAAATTATGAAGCCTCAGACCTATTCGAGTGCTCGTTTACCACGGGCCCACCTCACCATTTTTGGCTGCGTAATACCGGGTCCATGTAATAGTTAATAGAAGTGAGGGGCAATCTTCAATTGCCTCACAAATTGTTGTGCCAATTTTTGAAGCTCCAAATAAAGTAAGGTTGGCTGTACCGTGATTTATACACACAGACGGATATCGTTAGATCGTGTTAGAATGTTTTTATGATCATGAATATATATATATATATATATATATATATATATATATATATATATATATATATATATATATATATATATATATATATATATATATATATATATTTTATAATGTCTACTACGAATATATAGAGATGTTACAAACGGGATGACAAAGTTAATATACCCTCCTTTATAAGGCGGAGGGAGTAAAACAAGAACACAAGGTAATATATAAAATATGAATTAAATATAGTTAAATGCATTGTTAGACAGAATTCCCTATGATGATACTTGATTTAAACTTCATATACCAGTAAGACATTTTGGATAGTTAAACTTATCAATAAACCATAAAGTGAGTGAGGATGTTATATAAGGTCATGCCAAAACGGGTACCTATATAGACAACTTTATATTACAACGATTGCTATCTATTGCAAGTCGTAAATATTAAAATTGAAAAAAAAAAAAAATCGTGGGTAAATGTGAATAGGATTATCAAAATACCGAATATCAGTGGATACCTTTATATATATACCTTTATATGTGCGCTATAGGAGTACATGGGTCTAGTATTCAATGTTCTGCCACCGAAGCTAGAAACCATTATGACCTACAAATACCAATTTGTAGACCGTAGACAAATCAAAAAAAAAAAAAAACGTCAAAGTACCGAATATCGGGATGTACCGTTATATGGCGGCTATACCAAAACGTGGACTCGTTTTTAATACCAACCATACTAGACTCAGTACAAATTGTTGTGCCAAATTTTGAGCTCTACATAAAATAATGTTGTCTGTACCGTGATTTCGTTAGACAGACGGACATCTTCAGATCGTCTTAGAATGTTTTGATGATCATGAAAATATATATTTTATGGCGTCTACAAAGAATATATAGGGATGTTACAAACAGAATGACAAAGTTAATATACCCTCCTTTTCAAGGTGGAGGGTGTAAAAAGGAAAACAAGGAAAATGTATTGTTAGACATATACTTATCAATAAACCATAAAATGAGTGAGAACTTTATATTAGGTCATGCCAAAAGGGGTACCTATATAGACAATTTTATATAACAACGATTGTTATCTATTGCGAATTTTTAATACTAAAATTGAAAAAAAAATGGTGGGTAAATGGGACTAGGATTATCAAAATACAAAATATCGGTGTGTACCATTACATGTGCGCTATAAGAGAACATATTCTGCCACCGGAGTTAGAACCCATTATGACCTACAAATACCATTTTTTAGACAAATACGTATATATATGAAAAAAACATAAAAATAACGAATGCCTAGAATACCATTGGCGGCTATGACAAATTTGTTTTGTGGGAACGAACAAAAAAATACCTACCAAGGAATTTTCCAACATCATCGTTTTTGGTAAAAAGGTAGAATCATTGGCTCTGATAGCTTAGCTGTACAAACAATTATATTGTGATGAGTGAAATCGTTCTCACACACTTTTCACAATCATGCGGATACACCGATGTTTTGTGTATTCCACTGTTAGGAATGTTAAAAACTTATTAGGTAACTAACCTTACATTCATTACATCTCAAAATAATTTTGTATTTCTTTGTTTTCTATTATTCACATACATCTTTTACTTGAGTTTGTACTACTTTGAAAAACAAACATTTCTCTATTTAACTGATGGCAACTCTTTAACTGGAAGCCATCTATTTACCATATATAAAGAAACTCATTTATAATGAATTATGTGAAAATATTAAAAACAATCCGAAAGATGAGAGGTAGCATATACAAGTGAAATGTTTACTTGTTCCTTTTGTTAGCTTTGCTGCAACAATGAATTACTAATCGTCATATCGATTTGTGGGAACCGAAGCTAAATCCTTTGAATCTCTACGGAAATGTATGCCCAAATTGAATTTCACGTTTAAAGAATTTGCGACCATATTAACTCAACTTGAGTCTTGTCTAAATTCTTGACCCATAAGTCTGTCTAGCGACGACCACAACGATTTTTCTGCCTTGACCTTAGATTATAATAGGAACATCTATCCCATGGTAGAAGAAGACAGGTAGTCGCATCGACTCAGCTGCTGGAACAATGAACTGTCATATCAATTTTGGAATTGAAAGTTTTGAATGATAAATTATTCAAATTTGTAAAAGTTGTTGAAAATCCAAAAGCCTCTGATTAACGCCGTATAAGAAAACATATAAAAAATACTTTTTTTAAAAATAACATTAACATTTTCTTGACATATCAATGTTCCCAAGCGTTGATGCATTTACCTGTATTCTTCTACCATGTTCTATCCTTACCCCATCTGAACACGACATATCAGTCACTGACCTTACTTTAGGTAATTATTGGAAACGACTCAAATAACCGCTGGAAATTAGAATATCTGGTCGAATTATGCTAGGAACACAATTGGAGCGAACGACGAATTTTTTCGCGGCGTATGTTCGTCGTCAAAAATAAAACACATATGTGTATATGGAAGTGCACACAATCACGGCACCGGCGAAAATTTCGTCGGTCGCCGCGAACTCAATTAGCTTTATTTCTATTTCATACGCCGGCGACCGGCGAACAAAACAGTACAAGGTGGCCATACTTGTACGAATTTTATGTGTTTTAGTAAATAAAGTTACTTTTTTCTTTAAAATTTGTTATGGTCACTCTACTATCTGTTACTCGTATAAAAAAACATAATTAATTTGTTTATTTATTTGTGTACTTGCGCCTGAGTGAAGATGGATATCAGTGAATTTATAATAGAGAATATGGACATAAGTGAAATTATAATAGAGAACGTAAAGAATTATGTGTTCTTGTATAATTCATTGTAGTCAACAAATGAGCAAAAAGTAAACAACTTCATCAGCTGTTTTATAATTTCGTCGGTATTGTGTTCCATACGACGAATTTTCGCGGCTCATTTTGTCGCCGCGTAGGGCGAAATTCGTCGTTCGCTCCAATTGTGTTCCTAGCATTACATAGAAACCCAAATGGATATATGAACTAGTAACAAAGCAGATAAGTATTTCACCAGTAGACAGGTTAATTTGATGAGCCATATCGGTCCGTTTTCGTATTTGGTATTTTGACGATTGTAGCGACATCTTTTACCGGAATTGATATAAATGTCGTATTTGAAAATCGTAATGGATACAACAATATATGACAGAAAATTGTCTATGCAGGTTAACGTGTTAAAAAAAACAAAACTTAAAATTCTAAAACATCTCTGTTGTAGTTTTAAAAGTAAAAAAGCATTAAGTTCGGACGAGCCGAACTGTTAATACCCTCTACCTTTTGGTAAAGGAAACATTTTTATATAAAAGTATCGAATTCCACTTTAAACTTCAGTAAGACCGTTTGGACAATGCAGTTAAACTTAGCACACAACCATTAAGTGAGTGAAGTCGTTATATGGGGTCATGCCAAGACGGGTACCTATATAGACAGCTTTATATAACAGCGATTGTTATCTATTGCGAGTCTTAAATACTAAAATTGAAAAAATCGTGAGTAAATGGGATCATCAAAAGGATTATCAAAATACAAAATATCCGTGGGTACCATAATATGTGTGCTATAAGATAACATGGATCCAGATATTCTATATTCTGCTACCCAAGTTAGAACCAATTATGACCTACAGATACCAAATTTAGACAAATTCGTAGAGAAATATGGAAAAACATAAAAATGCCGAATGCCTAGTATACCTAGAATACCGTTGCGGCTATACCAAAACGTGAACTCGTTTTTAATACTAACTATACTATGCTCAGCCTGCAAGTTACTTATAATATTCCATCTGGTAGCACTTGCAATTTCAAGCTGCATGTGATTGTATATGTTTACATTTCCATTGTTATTTTAAAATCTCATTTATTTGTCAGAGTCTTTTAATTCAATTTATAAGGCACCTAGTGTAAAATTCACACTGTTGAAAATGTTGATAACAGACTTTGAACCGTAGTCTTTGTTTTACATATTATTTTCATTGTTTTTTGAAAAAACCATCTATTTACCATATTATATTAAGAACTTGAGTCTTGTCTAAATTCTCGACCCATAAGTCCGTCTAGCGACGACCACAACGATTTTTCTTCCTGGACCTTAGATTATAATAGGAACATCTATCCCATGGTAGAAGAAGACAGGTAGTCGCATCAACTCAGCTGCTGGGGTAATAAACTGTCAAATCAATTTTGGAATTGAAAATTTTGAATGATAAATTATTCAAAATTGTGAAAGTTATTGAAAACCCAAAAGCCTCCGATTAACCTCGTATAAGAAAACATATAAAAACTACTTTTTTTTTAAATAACATTAAAAATTTTTTGACATATCAATGTTCCCAAGCGTTGATGCATTTACCTGTATTCTTCTACCATGTTATATCCTTAACCCATCTGAACACGACATTTCAGTCACTGACCTTACTTAGGTAATCATTGGAAACGACTCAAATAACCGTTGGAAATTAGAATACCTGGTCGAATTACATAGAAGAACCAAATGGATATATGAATTTGTAACAAAGCAGATAAGTATTTCTCCAGTAGACAGGTTAATTTGATGAGTCATGTCGGTCCGTTTTCGTATTTGGTATTTTGTCGATTGTAACAACATTTTTTACCGGAATTGTTAAAAATTTCGTATTTGAAAATCGTAATGAATACAACAATATATGACAGAAAATTTTCTATGCAGGTTAACGTGTTCTTATAGCACACATATAACGGTACCTCCCTTTATTCGTATTGTTAAAGATTTAAGATATATTATTTACCAGAATTGTTTAATATTGGAATTTGAACGTCTTAATGTGTACAACAGCATGTAAAAAATTGGGTGTGCTTGTCCACGTCTTCGTATAGCCCCAATAATCTGTATTTTGATGAGTTACTTCTCGACATTAGGTATTCTGATGATTTTAGCGATATCATTCACCGGACTTGTCTCAAGTTTTGTAGTTGAAGTTCTTAACGGATACTGCACCATACGACCCAATAGTTGTGAACGCAGCTCCATGTCCTCGTATAGCCCCCACATTACGGTTCCTCCCGATATTCGGTATTTTGATGAATTTATCGACATTATTCGTGTGTATTACAGCATATAACACAAAATTTAAGTATGCAGGTCAAAGGTAAATATATATACAAACAAAGTAAATTTACAGCCCCAGCATTTTTCTTCGTCCAACAGAACTCAGCCTTAGCAGACCACACCGCCGAAACAAAATGCGACACACTTCCATCGATTCAGGAAATGCCCGAACCCATATTAATTTCGAACGGTCAAGTTACAATTAAAGCACAAACGCCAATTGAATACAAAAAAAATTGTTGCTAACAACAAAAAAAATATATATATAAGTGAAATTAAAACAAGTAAAAAAGCAGTAAGTTCGGCCGGGCCGAACTTTGAATACCCTCCACCATTTGGAACGAATTAGAAAATTTTCAAAAAAATAAAATCCAATAAAAATTCTTTTAAAATCTTTAAAATATCTAAAATAGGAAGGTGCCGATATACGATATTGTGGACCTTTAAAGACAAATCTATGTCTGCGTGTAAAGTACTCACAAGGAACTCCGTGTGTGGATTTTCAGACAATTCCGTTGAAAAATATGGCTAAAAACATCAAAATACCGAATATCGGGGGTACCGTTATATGGGGGATATACGATATCGTAGACCTATATAGACACTTCATGTTGAGGAGGTAAAATGCCCACAAGGGACTCCTTTTGTGGATTTTCAGACAATTCCGTTGAAAAATGTGGGTAAAATCATCAAAATACCAAATATCGGGGGTACCGTTATATGGGGGCTATACGATATTGTGGACCTATATAGATAATTCTCTGCCGAGGTATAAATTACCCACAAGGAACTCCTTGTGTGGATTTTCAGACAATTCCGTTGAAAAATGTGGGTAAAATCATCAAAATACCGAATATCGGGGGGTACCGTTATATGGGGGCTATACGATATTGTGGACCTATATAAATAATTCTCTGCGGAGGTATAAAGTGCCCACAAGGAACTCTTTGTGTGGATTTTCAGACAATTCCGTTGAAAAATGTGGGTAAAATCATTAAAATCCCGACTGTCGGGGGGTACCGTTATATGGGGGCTATACGATATTGTGGACCTATATAGATAATTCTCTGCCGAGGTATAAAGTACCCACAAGGAACTCCTTGTGTGGATTTTCAGACAATTCCGTTCAAAAATGTGGGTAAAATCATTAAAATACCGAATATCGGGGGGTACCGTTATATGGGGGCTATACGATATTGTGGACCTATATAAATAATTCTCTGCCGAGGTATAAAGTACCCACAAGGAACTCCTTGTGTGGGTTTTCAGACAATTCCGTTGAAAAATGTGGGTAAAACCATTAAAATACCGAATATCGGGGGGTACCGTTACATGGGGGCTACACGGTATCGTGGACCGATATAGCCCATCTTCGAACTTGACCTGCCTGCAGACAAAAGAGAGATCTGTGCAAAATTTTAGCTTCCTATCTTAATTCGTTTAGACTGAAGCGTGATTACAACAGACGGACGGACTGGGCTAAATCGTCTTAGAATTTTACGCTGATCAAGAATATATATACTTTGTTGGGTCTAAAATGATTATTTCGATGAGTTGCAAACGGAATGACGAACTTAATATACCCTCCATACCTTTTTTGGTGGAGGGTATAACAAATACATAAAGTATTTACACATGCTAGAACCTGCTCTAACATATACGGTTTCATACAATAGTGAATTTGTGGATTGTAAACTAACTTTGAATTTTGTTTCTTAAGAATAAATTGTATTAAACCACAAACCTTCAAACTAGACAACATAGCTTTAAGTGCTAAAAAAATTAAATAAAATTTTAAGCAAAACTTAAAAATCTAAAACATCTCTGTTATAGTTTTATAAGTAAAAAAGAATTAAGTTCGGACAATCCGAACTTTTAATACCCTCTACCTTTTGGTAAAGGAAACATTTTTAGATAAAAGTATCTGAATTCAAGCGAATTCCATTTTAAAATTCAGTAAGACCGTTTGGACAATGCAGTTAAACTTAGCACAAAACCATAAAGTGAGTGAGGCCGTTATATGGGGTCATGCCAAGACGGGTATCTATATAGACAGCTTTATATAACAGCGATTGTTATCTATTGCGAGTCTTAAATACTAAAATTGAAAAAAATCGTGGGTAAATGGGATTATCAAAATACAAAATAACGGTGGGTACCAAAATATGTGTGCTATAAGAGAACATGGATCTAGATATTCTACATTCTGCTACCGAAATTAGAACTTATTAAGACCTACAGATACCAAATTTAGACAAATTCGCAGAGAAATATGGAAAAAAACAGAAAAATGCCGAATGCCTAGAATACCGTTGCGGCTATACCAAAACGTGAACTCGTTTTCAATACTAACTATACTAGACCCTGCCTGTAACTTATTTATAGTATTCCATTTCGTAGCACTTGCAATTTCAAGCCGCATGTGATTGTACATGTTTGCATACCTATTGTTATTTTAAAATCTCATTTAGTTGTCAGAGTCTTTAAGTTCAATTTATACGGCACCAGGTCTAAAATTCCCACTGCGGAAAAAGTAGATAGCAGCCTTTGAACCGTAGTCTTTGTTTTACATATTATTTTCATGTTTTTTTTTTTTTTTTTTTTTTTTTTTTTGTTTACATTTGCATGTAAATGTAGTATGTGTAACATTAGTTTCTTTTTTTTGCCGGCAGTTGTAATAAACTGTAGACTCGACATTGAGTGGAAGTGAGACGCGTGGGAACGAACAAAAAAAAATACATACCAAGGAATTTTCCAACATCATCGTTTTTGCAAAAAGTTAGAATCATTGGCTCTGATAACAATCATGCGCATGCAGCGATGTTTTGTGTATTCCACTGTTAAGAATGTTAAAAACGTATTAGGTAACTAACCTTACATTCATCACATTTCAAAATAGTTTTGTATTTCTTTGGTTTCTATTATTCACGTACATCTTTTACCTGAGTTTGTACTACTTTTAAAAATAACAATTTCTCTGTTTAAATGATGACAACTCTTCAACTGGAAACCATCTATTTACCATATTATATTAAAAAACTAATTTATAATGAATTATGTGAAAAAAAATTAAAAACAATCAGAAAGATGAGAGCTAGCATATACAGGTTGAATGTTTACTTGTTCCTTTTGTTAGCTTTGCTGCAAAGGCCATATATCTAGAAACAACGAGTTACTAATCATCATATCGATTTGTTGGACCGAAGCTAAATCCTTTGAATCTGTACGGAAAGGTATGCTCAAATTGAATTTCACGTTTAAAGAATTTGCGACCATATTAACTCAACTTGAGTCTTGTCTAAATTCTTGACCCATAAGTCCGTCTAGCGACGACCACAACGATTTTTCTGCGTTGACCTTAGATTATTAATAATAGGAACATCTATCCCATGGTAGAAGAAGACAGGTAGTCGCATCGACTCAGCTGCTGGAACAATGAACTGTCAAATCAATTTTGGAATTGAAAGTTTTGAATGATAAATTATTCAAATTTGTAAAAGTTGTTGAAAATCCAAAAGCCTCCGATTAACGCCGTATAAGAAAACATATAAAAAATACTTTTTTTAAAAATAACATTAACATTTTCTTGACATATCAATGTTCCCAAGCGTTGATGCATTTACCTGTATTCTTCTACCATGTTCTATCCTTACCCCATCTGAACACGACATATCAGTCACTGACCTTACTTTAGGTAATTATTGGAAACGACTCAAATAACCGCTGGAAATTAGAATATCTGGTCGAATTACATAGAAACCCAAATGGATATATGAACTAGTAACAAAGCAGATAAGTATTTCACCAGTAGACAGGTTAATTTGATGAGCCATATCGGTCCGTTTTCGTATTTGGTATTTTGACGATTGTAGCGACATCTTTTACCGGAATTGATATAAATGTCGTATTTGAAAATCGTAATGGATACAACAATATATGACAGAAAATTGTCTATGCAGGTTAACGTGTTAAAAAAAACAAAACTTAAAATTCTAAAACATCTCTGTTGTAGTTTTAAAAGTAAAAAAGCATTAAGTTCGGACGAGCCGAACTGTTAATACCCTCTACCTTTTGGTAAAGGAAACATTTTTATATAAAAGTATCGAATTCCACTTTAAACTTCAGTAAGACCGTTTGGACAATGCAGTTAAACTTAGCACACAACCATTAAGTGAGTGAAGTCGTTATATGGGGTCATGCCAAGACGGGTACCTATATAGACAGCTTTATATAACAGCGATTGTTATCTATTGCGAGTCTTAAATACTAAAATTGAAAAAATCGTGAGTAAATGGGATCATCAAAAGGATTATCAAAATACAAAATATCCGTGGGTACCATAATATGTGTGCTATAAGATAACATGGATCCAGATATTCTATATTCTGCTACCCAAGTTAGAACCAATTATGACCTACAGATACCAAATTTAGACAAATTCGTAGAGAAATATGGAAAAACATAAAAATGCCGAATGCCTAGTATACCTAGAATACCGTTGCGGCTATACCAAAACGTGAACTCGTTTTTAATACTAACTATACTATGCTCAGCCAGCAAGTTACTTATAATATTCCATCTGGTAGCACTTGCAATTTCAAGCTGCATGTGATTGTATATGTTTACATTTCCATTGTTATTTTAAAATCTCATTTATTTGTCAGAGTCTTTTAATTCAATTTATAAGGCACCTAGTGTAAAATTCACACTGTTGAAAAAGTTGATAACAGCCTTTGAACCGTAGTCTTTGTTTTACATATTATTTTCATTGTTTTTTGAAAAAACCATCTATTTACCATATTATATTAAGAACTTGAGTCTTGTCTAAATTCTCGACCCATAAGTCCGTCTAGCGACGACCACAACGATTTTTCTTCCTGGACCTTAGATTATTATATAATAGGAACATCTATCCCATGGTAGAAGAAGACAGGTAGTCGCATCAACTCAGCTGCTGGGGTAATAAACTGTCAAATCAATTTTGGAATTGAAAGTTTTGAATGATAAATTATTCAAATTTGTGAAAGTTATTGAAAACCCAAAAGCCTCCGATTAACCTCGTATAAGAAAACATATAAAAACTACTTTTTTTTAAATAACATTAAAATTTTTTTGAAATATCAATGTTCCCAAGCGTTGATGCATTTACCTGTATTCTTCTACCATGTTATATCCTTAACCCATCTGAACACGACATTTCAGTCACTGACCTTACTTAGGTAATCATTGGAAACGACTCAAATAACCGTTGGAAATTAGAATACCTGGTCGAATTACATAGAAGAACCAAATGGATATATGAATTTGTAACAAAGCAGATAAGTATTTCTCCAGTAGACAGGTTAATTTGATGAGTCATGTCGGTCCGTTTTCGTATTTGGTATTTTGTCGATTGTAACAACATTTTTTACCGGAATTGTTAAAAATTTCGTATTTGAAAATCGTAATGAATACAACAATATATGACAGAAAATTTTCTATGCAGGTTAACGTGTTCTTATAGCACACATATAACGGTACCTCCCTTTATTCGTATTGTTAAAGATTTAAGATATATTATTTACCAGAATTGTTTAATATTGGAATTTGAACGTCTTAATGTGTACAACAGCATGTAAAAAATTGGGTGTGCTTGTCCACGTCTTCGTATAGCCCCAATAATCTGTATTTTGATGAGTTACTTCTCGACATTCGGTATTCTGATGATTTTAGCGATATCATTCACCGGACTTGTCTCAAGTTTTGTAGTTGAAGTTCTTAACGGATACTGCACCATACGACCCAATAGTTGTGAACGCAGCTCCATGTCCTCGTATAGCCCCCACATTACGGTTCCTCCCGATATTCGGTATTTTGATGAATTTATCGACATTATTCGTGTGTATTACAGCATATAACACAAAATTTAAGTATGCAGGTCAAAGGTAAATATATATACAAACAAAGTAAATTTACAGCCCCAGCATTTTCCTTCGTCCAACAGAACTCAGCCTTAGCAGACCACACCGCCGAAACAAAATGCGACACACTTCCATCGATTCAGGAAATGCCCGAACCCATATTAATTTCGAACGGCCAAGTTACAATTAAAGCATAAACGCGAATTGAATACAAAAAATTTTGTTTCTAACAACCAAAAAAAATATAAGTGAAATTAAAACAAATACATAAAGTATTTACACATGCTAAAACCTGCTCTAACATATACGGTTTCATACAATAGTGAATTTGTGGATTGTAAACTAACTTTCAATTTTCTTATAAATTGTATTAAACCACAAACCTTCAAACTTGACAACATAGCTTTAAGTGCTAAAAAAATTAAATAAAATTTTATTCAAAACTTAAAATTCTAAAACATCTCTGTTATAGTTTTACAAGTAAAAAAGAATTAAGTTCGGACAAGCCGAACTTTTAATACCCTCTACCTTTTGATAAAGGAAACATTTTTATATAAAAGTATCTGAATTCAAGCGAATTCCACTTTAAAATTCAGTAAGACCGTTTGGACAATGCAGTTAAACTTAGCACAAAACCATAAAGTGAGTGAGGCCGTTATATGGGGTCATGCCAAGACGGGTATCTATATAGACAGCTTTATATAACAGCGATTGTTATCTATTGCGAGTCTTAAATACTAAAATTGAAAAAAATCGTGGGTAAATGGGATTATCAAAATACAAAATAACGGTGGGTACCATTATATGTGTGCTATAAGAGAACATGGATCCAGATATTCTATATTCTGCTACCGAAATTAGAACCAATTATGACCTATGCCTGCAACTTATTTATAGTATTCCATTTCGTAGCACTTGCAATTTCAAGCCGCATGTGATTGTATATGTTTACATATCTATTGTTATTTTAAAACCTCATTTATTTGTCAGAGTCTTTAAGTTCAATTTATACGGCACCAGGTCTAAAATTCCCACTGCGGAAAAAGTAGATAGCAGCCTTTGAACCGTAGTCTTTGTTTTACATATTATTTTCAGTTTTTTTTTTTTTTTTTTTTTTTTATTTGCATGTAAATGTAGTATGTGTAACATTAGTTTCTTTTTTTGCCGGCTGTTGTAATAGACTGTAGACTCGACATTGGGTGGAAGTGAGACGCGTGGGAACGAACAAAAAAAAATTACCTACCAAGGAATTTTCCAACATCATCGTTTTTGCAAAAAGTTAGAATCATTGGCTCTAATAACTTAGCTGTACAAACAATTATATTGTGATCAGTGAAATCGTTCTCTCTTACTTTTTTACAATCATGCGGATACAGCGATGTTTTGTGTATTCCACTGTTAGGAACGTTAAAAACCTATTATGTAACTAACCTTACATTCATCACATCTCAAAATAAAGTTGTATTTCTTTGGTTTCTATTATTCAGGTACATATTTTACCTGAGTCTGTACTACTTTTAAAAATAAAAATTACTCTGTTTAAATGATGACAACTCTTCAACTGGAAACCATCTATTTACCATATTATATTAAGAAACTCATTTATAATGCATTATGTGAATAAAAAAATTAAAAACAATCAGAAAGATGAGAGCTAGCATATACAGGTTAAATGTTTACTTGTTCCTTTTGTTATATATATATCTTATATCTAGAAACAACGAGTTACTAATCATCATATCGATTTGTGGGACCGAAGCTAAATCCTTTGAATCTCTACGGAAATGTATGCCCAAATTGAATTTCACGTTTAAAGAATTTGCGACCATATTAACTCAACTTGAGTCTTGTCTAAATTCTTGTCCGTCTAGCGACGACCACAACGATTTTTCTGCATTGACCTTAGATTATTATATAATAGGAGCATCTATCCCATGGTAGAAGAAGACAGGTAGTCGCATCGACTCAGCTGCTGGAACAATGAACTGTCATATCAATTTTGGAATTGAAAGTTTTGAATGATAAATTATTCAAATGTGTAAAAGTTGTTGAAAATCCAAAAGCCTCCGATTTTACGCCGTATAAGAAAACATGTAAAAAATACTTTTTTTAAAAATAACATTAACATTTTCTTAACATATCAATGTTCCCAAGTGTTGGTGCATTTACCTGTATTCTTCTACCATGTTCTATCCTTACCCCACCTGAACACAACATATCAGTCACTGACCTTACTTTAGGTAATCATTGGAAACGACTCAAATAACCGCTGGAAATTAGAATATCTTGTCGAATTATATAGAAACCCAAATGGATATATGAACTAGTAACAAAGCAGATAAGTATTTCACCAGTAGACAGGTTAATTTGATGAGCCATATCGGTCCGTTTTCGTATTTGGTATTTTGACGATTGTAGCGACATCTTTTACCGGAATTGATATAAATTTCGTATTTGAAAATCGTAATGGATACAACAATATATGACAGAAAATTGTCTATGCAGGTTTACGTGTTCTTATAGCACACATATAACGGTACCTCCCTTTATTCGAATTGTTAATGATTTAAGAGATATTATTTACCAGAATTGTTTAATATAGGAATTTGAACGTCTTAATGTGTACTACAGCATGTAAAAAATTGTGTATGCTTGTCCACGCCTTGGTATAGCCCCCAATAATCTGTAGTTTGATGAGGTACTTCTCGACATTCGGTATTCTGATGATTTTAGCGATATCATTCACCGGACTTGTCTCATGTATACATGTATGAAAAGTAGGAACAAGGACCTCAAGGCGCTAGCCGGCAGCACTTGGGGTGCGGATAAAGAAACCTTGTTGACCTCTTATAAAGCGATAGGTCGGTCTGTGGTTAGCTATGCGGCTCCAGTTTGGTCGGCGAATACGAGTGCAATGCAGTGGAAAAGTATTCAGACCTGCCAGAATACCGCCCTGAGAACTGCAACAGGGTTCCTCCTCATGACTCCTGTGGACCATTTACATAAGGAGACGAATGTTCTTCCCTTACGTCAGCATAATCATATGCTTTCGTTGCTGTACCTGCTTGGGTGTTATCGTGGGAGTAACCCTAACCACCATATGGTGGATAGAACTCGCCCACCCAGGTGCGTCAGGAAGTACCTGCATGATCTAGAGAGAGAGGTCCAGTGATATATGAGAGAGCCCCTAGATCATGAAGCCTATCAAGCGGGTCTGAATAGCATTCATACTGATGCACTCGCAGAGGTAATTAATTATTACAGTATGAATGCCATACTCGGAGTCCATCCTCCATCCATTGCAGCCGAAGGACGTCGGCTGCCTAGGCAAACCAGGGTAGTTTTGGCCGAACTACGTTCAGGATGGTGCAGCCGTCTCAATTCGTATTGGGCACGAATTGACGAATATGTGCGGAACGCCTGCCCAGCGTGCGATACAGGCCCGCACAATACGCTGCACGTGTTTAATTGTCCAGCCAAACCTACCCAACTCCGTCCAAAGGATCTATGGCTACAGCCCATAAAGGTAGCAGAATTCCTAAACCTGGACATTGAAGAAGGGCCGGATTAGTCAGGAAGCAAACAACGGAACATGTTAAAACTGCTACAACAACCGGAATGATGCAGGATACTGCATCATACGACCCAATAGTTGTGAACGCAGGTCCACGCCCTCGTACAGCCCCACATTACGGTTCCTCCGGATATTCGGTATTTTGATGATTTTATCGACATTATTCATGTGTACTACAGCATATAACACAAAATTTAAGTATGCAGGTCCAAAGTAAATATACCCCCAAACAAAGTAAATTTACAGCCCCAGCATTTTCCTTCGTCCAACAGAACTCAGCCTTAGCAGACCAAACCACCGAAACAAAATATGACACAGTTCCACCGATTCAGGAAATGCCCTAACCCATACTAAATTCGAACGGCCAAGTTACAATTAAAGCATAAACGCGAATTGAATACAAAAAATTTTGTTTCTAACAACCAAAAAAAAATATAAGTGAAATTAAAACAAATACATTAAGTATTTACACATGCTAAAACCTGCTCTAACATATACGGTTTCATACAATAGTGAATTTGTGGATTGTAAACTAACTTTGAATTTTGTTTCTTAAGAATAAATTGTATTAAACCACAAACCTTCAAACTAGACAACATAGCTTTAAGTGCTAAAAAAATTAAATAAAATTTTAAGCAAAACATAAAATTCTAAAACATCTCTGTTATAGTTTTACAAGTAAAAAAGAATTAAGTTCGGACAATCCGAACTTTTAATACCCTCTACCTTTTGGTAAAGGAAACATTTTTATATAAAAGTATCTGAATTCAAGCGAATTCCACTTTAAACTTCAGTGAAACCGTTTGGACAATGCAGTTAAACTTAGCACAAAACCATAAAGTGAGTCAGGCCGTTATATGGGGTCATGCCAAGATGGGTATATGCCAAGACGGGTATATATATAGACAGCTTTATATAACAGCGATTGTTATCTATTGCGAGTCTTAAATACTAAAATTGAAAAAAAATCGTGGGTAAATGGGACTATCAAAATACAAAATATCGGTGGGTACCATTATATGTGTGCTATAAGAGAACATGGATCTAGATATTCTATATTCTGCTACCGAAATTAGAACCAATTATGACCTACAGATACCAAATTTAGACAAATTCGCAGAGGAATATGGAAAAAAACATAAAAATGCCGAATGCCTAGAATACCGTTGCGGCTATACCAAAACGTGAACTCGTTTTCAATACTAACTATACTAGACTCTGCCTGCAACTTATTTATAGTATTCCATTTCGTAGCACTTGCAATTTCAAGCCGCATGTGATTGTATATGTTTACATATCTATTGTTATTTTATAATCTCATTTAGTTGTCAGAGTCTTTAAGTTCAATTTATACGGCACCAGGTCTAAAATTCCCACTGCGGAAAAAGTAGATAGCAGCCTTTGAACCGTAGTCTTTGTTTTACATATTATTTCCATGTTTTTTTTTTTTATTTTTTTTTGTTTACATTTGCATATAAATGTAGTATGTGTAACATTAGTTTTTTTTTTCTTTTTTTGCCGGCTGTTGTAATAGACTGTAGTCTGGACATTGGTTGGAAGTGAGACGCGTGGGAACGAACAAAAACAATATATACCTACCAAGGAATTTTCCAACATCATCGTTTTTGCAAAAAGTTAGAATCATTGGCTCTGTTAACTTAGCTGTACAAACAATTATATTGTGATCAGTGAAATCGTTCTCTCTTTCTTTTTTACAATCATGCGGATACAGCAATATTTTGTGTATTCCACTGTTAGGAATGTTAAAAACTTCCACCAATTCAGGAAATGTCCCAACCCATTCTAACTTCGAACGGCCAAGTTACAATTAAAACGTAAAAGCCAATTGAATAAAAAATTTTGTTGCTAACAACCAAAAAAAAGTATACGTGAAATTAAAACAAATACATAAACTATTTACACATGCTAAAACCTGCTCTAACATATACGGTTTCATACAATAGTGAATTTGTATTAAACCACAAACATTCAAACTAGACAACATAGTTTGTTAGTTGCTTACGTGACATTAGGGGCATCGATTACGTCGAACCTCTAAACAATGATAAACGTTCCCTTTCTACGAATGGTGCAAGGAATACATCAAATTCCGTCACGGCCCAAGTGCCCTCATTTCTTTAAGTTACCTCTTACATCCTCGCCTAAATCATGTGCGCTTTGTTCACGACAAAGGCATCATCTAAGAGTTTGTCATAAATTCCTTAGACTTTCAGTTCCTGAAAGAATCAGCACAGTTAAGAAACACTTGTGTTGTCTTAATTGTTTGTCTCACGGACATGAATCTTCAAAATGCAACAGCACTTACAACTGCACTATAGCAATAAACGGCATCACACGCTGTTACACATCGAGGTCACGCCTCAATCGTTTCCGACGACTTCAAATGCTAGAAGTCCAGATCAGGTAATTCTACCTACTACTTCTACCAATATTATATCAGGGTCTTCAAACCGACAGGTATTTTATTCCACCCAAAGCAGAAAAATATTGTTATTCACAGCTATCGTGCATATTGTACACCAAGGTACTACGTACCCAGCTAGAGCCTTAATAGATCCTGCTTCAGAAGCATCTTTTGTTTCTGAACATATACAAAAAAGATTGGGTATAGGCGCAAATAACGTTCAAGCTTCAATCTCGAGGGTTAGTGGTTCCGTTTCACAAATTTCCCGTAAACAATGTCCCATTCCTATCAGTTCTCCATTGGATGCTACGCAAACAATGGAAACTAATGCTCTGGTTCTGCCGACAATTGCAGAAAATCTGACATAATTTTCTATTAAAAGTGACAACATTTCGCAATTGCCAAATCTTCGTTTGGCCGACCCTGATCCCTTTTCTTCGTCCTGTTGACCGTCCTGTTGACCTATTACTAGGAGCAGGTAAAAGACTGGGGACTTTCTGTCACTTTTGCTCACCTCTTTCCCTACGGACGCTTTTTCCATGCGTGTTTAAGGTATAGGTCAGTTTTCCCACGGAAAACACAAACATTCAATCGCCTACACTTCATCCTCCTACTTGCTACGCAAATATTGGTCAACGACCATATGGATCGACTACGTCTTCTTTTTTCATTTGTCACGCAAATGAATTCAATCCGCATAAACAAATGCTATACGGCTGTCTGTATTTAATTTTTAAAGAGGCATCCAATATTGTTCATCTGGCATCTTTTTAATGCCAACTATTAAAGCAGATGCTACGCATCTATAATTATTTATATTGCTGTATCACCGATTCATAATTCACATAAATGTAACCGAATGTGAAGAGCGAAATTTAATATTGAAAACGACACTTTCGTACGAAGGCCATTTCAATTCCTTTCCCACTCCTACGATTTGATTTGATGGCTGCGCTGATCCCTGAAGCCCACGGCATACACAACGGATGTAGCAGAACTTCCCGCGGAGAAAAGTGAATTAAAAATCCGTCTTCGATGGTCCCTGGAGTTCCTCCAGGAGAGATCAGTGGTTTCGCGACATTGGACTCGACGAGTTCAACCTTCAAAAGATCAGGACCTTCTCGAGGCATTGCACGATCTTGCTCTACGAGCACATTCTTTCAGTTTTCATGTTACGATCGGTTCCTTTTCGGGCATTGCACGATCGTGCTCTATGAGCTCGCATGAAAAATTGAAAAAAAACCTTTTTTATTTTTTTTGTCCATTGTTTTCATGATACGATAATTTCTTCCTCGAGGCATAGCACGATCGTGGTCTACGAGCTCACATGAAAATAACTAACATTAACGTAAAATTTGGAACATGGTAAAGTGTTCCAAAGGCCGGAATGTTTAACTTCAAACTTAATTTTCATGAAATTGCGTTAATATTACATATTTGTAACACGGGTGATTTTTCTCCTCCTTAGGTATTGTCTACTACCTCTTTATACGACTTTGTACTTCGTACATAATGTCAAAGGTAATGACATTTCCTAAGGAGTGACGTTTTGTAATTGCCGTCTTTACAATATTCTACCGACTCTACGAGTACTAACATGCATAGGATTACGTCCTACTACTAAAAACCCTTTGTACGAAGGTAATATTGTTCCACGAACAGCCACCCTATAAAAAATATACAGTCCACTGCTCAGTGGGAAAAATATTAACGCAATTTAAAGAAAATTAAGTTTGAAATTAAACATTGTCTATGCAGGTTAACATGTTCTTATAGCACACATATAACGGTACCTCCCTTTATTCGGATTGTTAATGATTTATGATATATTATTTACCAGAATTGTTTAATATTGGAATTTGAACGTCTTAATGTGTACTACAGCATGTAAAAAATTGCGTATGCTTGTATAGCCCCAATAATCTGCATTTTTATGAGGTACTTCTCGACATTCGGTATTCTGATGATTTTAGCGATATCATTCACTGGACTTGTCTCAAGTTTTGCAGTTGAAGTTCTAAAGGATACTGCATCATACGACCCAATAGCTGTAAACGCAGGTCCTCGTCCTCGTATAGCCCCCACATTACGGTTCCTCCCGACATTCGGTGTTTTGATGATTTTATCGACATTATTCGTGTGTACTACAGCATATAACACAAAATTTAAGTATGCAGGTCCAAAGTAAATATACCCCCAAACAAAGTAAATTTACAGCCCCAGCATTTTCCTTCGTCCAACAGAACTCAGCCTTAGCAGACCAAACCACCGAAACAAAATGTGACACAGTTCCACCGATTCAGAATGCCCTAACCCATACTAAATTCGAACGGCCAAGTTACAATTAAAGCATAAACGCGAATTGAATACAAAAAAGTTTGTTTCTAACAACCAAAAAAATATAAGTGAAATTAAAACAAATACATAAAGTATTTACACATGCTAAAACCTGCTCTAACATATACGGTTTCATACAATAGTGAATTTGTGGATTGTAAACAAACTTTGAATTTTGTTTCTTAAGAATAAATTGTATTAAACCACAAACCTTCAAACTAGACAACATAGCATTAAGTGCTAAAAAAATTAAATAAAATTTTAAGCAAAACTTAAAATTCAAAACAGGTATTCTATATTCTGCTACTGAAATTAGAACCAATTATGACCAACAGATACCAAATTTAGACAAATTCGCAGAGAAATATGGAATATGGAATATGGGCTAGAATACCGTTGCGGCTATACCAAAACGTGAACTCGTTTTCAATACTAACTATACTAGACTCTACCTGCAACTTATTTTTAGCATTCCATTTCGTAGCACTTGCAATTTCAAGCCGCATGTGATTGTATATGTTTACATATCTATTGTTATTTTAAAATCTCATTTAGTTGTCAGAGTCTTTAAGTTCAATTTATACGGCACCAGGTCTAAAATTCCCACTGCGGAAAAAGTAGATTGCAGCCTTTGAACCGTAGTGTTTGTTTTACATATTATTTTCATGGTTTTTTTGTTTACATTTGCATGAAAATGTAGTATGTGTAACATAAGTTCCTTTTTTTTGCTGGCTGTTGTAATAGACTGTAGACACGACATTGGGTGGAAGTGAGACGCGTGGGAACGAACAAAAAAAAATTACCTACCAAGGAATTTTCCAACATCATCGTTTTTGCAAAAAGTTAGAATCATTTGCTCTGATAACAATCGTGCGGATGCAGCGATGTTTTGTGTATTCCATTGTTAGGAATGTTAAAAACATATTAGGTAACTAACCTTACATTCATCACGTTTGAAAATAATTTTGTATTTCTTTGGTTTCTATTATTCATGTACATCTTTTACCTGAGTTTGTACTACTTTTAAAAATAAAAGTTTCTCTGTTTAAATGATGACAACTCTTCAACTGGAAACCATCTATTTACCATATTATATTAAGAAACTCATTTATAATGAATTATGTGAAAAAAAATTAAAAACAATCAGAAAGAGCTAGCATATACATGTTAAATGTTTAATTGTTTCTTTTGTTAGCTTTGCTGCAAAGGCCATATATCTAGAAACAACGAGTTACTAATCAGCATATCGATATGTGTGAACGAAGCTAAATCCTTTGAATCTCTACGGAAATGTATGCCCAAATTGAATTTCACGTTTAAAGAATTTGCGACCATATTAACTCAACTTGAGTCTTGTCTAAATTCTTGAACCATAAGTCCGTCTAGCGACGACCACAAGGATATTTCCGCCTTGACCTTAGATTATTATATAATAGGAACATCTATCCCATGGTAGAAGAAGACAGGTAGTCGCATTGGCTCAGCTGCTGGAACAATGAACTGTCATATCAATTTTGGAATTGAAAGTTTTGAATGATAAATTATTCAAGTTTGTAAAAGTTGTTGAAAATCCAAAAGCCTCCGATTAACGCCGTATAAGAAAACATATAAAAAATACTTTTTTAAAAATGACATTAACATTTTCTTGACATATCTATGTTCCCAAGCCTTGTTGCATTTACCTCAAGGCGCTAGCCGGCAGCACTTGCGGTGCATATAAATAAACCTTGTTGACCTCTTATAAAGCGATAGGTCGGTCTGTGGTTAGCTATGCGGCTCCAGTTTGGTCGGCGAATACGAGTGCAATGCAGTGGAAAAGTATTCAGATCTGCCAGAATACCGCCCTGAGAACTGCAACAGGGTTCCTCCTCGTGACTCCTGTGGACCATTTACATTAGGAGGCGAAGATTCTTCCCTTACGTCAGCATAATCATATGCTTTCGTTGCTTTACCTGCTTGGGTGTTATCGTGGGAGTAACCCTAACCACCATATGGTGGATAGAACTCCCCCACCCAGGTGCGTCAGGAAGTACCTGCATGATCTAGAGAGAGAGGTCCAGCGATATATGAGAGAGCCCCTAGATCATGAAGCCTATCAAGCGGGTCTGAATAGCATTCATACTGATGCACTCGCAGAGGTAATTAATTATTACAGTATGAATGCCATACTCGGAGTCCATCCTCCATCCATTGCAGCTGAAGAACGTCGGCTGCCTAGGCAAACCAGGGTAGTTTTGGCCCAACTACGTTCAGGATGGTGAAGCCGTCTCAATTCGTATTGGGCACGAATTGACGAATATGTGCGGAACGCCTGCCCAGCGTGCGATACAGGCACGCACAATACGCTGCACGTGTTTAATTGTCCAGCCAAACCTACCCAACTCCGTCCAGAGGATCTATGGCTACAGCCCATAAAGGTAGCAGAATTCCTAAACCTGGACATTGAAGAAGTACCGGATTAGTCAGGAAACAAACAACGGAACATGTTAAAACTGCTACAACAACCGGAATGATGCAGGATACTGCATCATACGACCCAATAGTTGTGAACTCAGGTCCACGTCCTCGTATAGCCCCCACATTACGGTTCCTCCCGATATTCGGTATTTTGATGATTTTATGGACATTATTCGTGTGTACTACAGCATATAACACAAAATTTAAGTATGCAGCTGAAAGGTAAATATATATACAAACAAAGTAAATTTACAGCCCCAGCATTTTCCTTCGTCCAACAGAACTCAGCCTTAGCAGACCAAACCACCGAAACAAAATGCGACACACTTCGATTAAGGAAATGCCCGAACCCATATTAATATCGAAAGGCCAAGTTACAATTAAAGCACAAACGCCAATTGAATACAAAAAATTTTGTTGCTAACAACCAAAAAAAATATAAGTGAAATTAAAACAAATACATAAAGTATTTACACATGCTAAAACCTGCTCTAACATATACGGTTTCAGACAATAGTGAATTTGAGGATTGTAAACTAACCTTGAATTTTCTTACTTAAGAATAATTTGTATTAAACCACAAAACTAGACAACATAGCTTTAAGTGCTAAAAAAATTAAATAAAATTTTTAGTAAAACTTAATATTCTAAAACATCTCTGTTGTAGTTTTACAATTAAAAAAGCATTAAGTTCGGACGAGCCGAACTGTTAATACCCTCTACCTTTTGGTAAAGGAAACATTTTTATATAAAAGTAGCGAATTCCACTTTAAACTTCAGTAAGACCGTTTGGACAATGCAGTTAAACTTAGCACACAATCATTAAGTGAGTGAAGTCGTTATATGGGGTCATGCCAAGACGGGTACCTATATAGACAGCTTTATATAACAGCGATTGTTATCTATTGCGAGTCTTAAATACTAAAATTGAAAAAATCGTGTCAGAGTCATATAAAACCCATTATGACCTACAGATACCAATTTTTAGACAAATTCGTAGAGAAATATGGAAAAAACATAAAAATGCCGAATGCCTAGAATACCGTTGCGGCTATACCAAAATGTAAACTCGTTTTGAAGACTATGTTTACTCATCCATTGTTATTCTAAAATCTCTATTAGTTGTCAGAGTCTTTAAGTTCAAATTATACGGCACCAAGTCTAAAATTCCCACTGCGGAAAAAGTAGATAGCAGCCTTTGTACCGTAGTCTTTGTTTTACATATTATTTTCATTGTTTTTTGTTTACATTTGCATATAATTGTAGTATGTGTAACATTAGTTTCTTTTTTTTTTGCCGGCTGTTGTAATAGACTGTAGACTCGACATTGGGTGGAAGTGAGACGCAAGGGAACGAACAAAAAAAAATACCTACCATGGAATTTTCCAACATCATCGTTTTTGCAAAAAGTTAGAATCATTGGCTCTGATAACTTAGCTGTACAAACAATTATATAGTGATCAGTGAAATCGTTCTCTTTCTTTTTTACAATCATGCGGATACATCAATGTTTTGTGTATTCCACTGTTAGGAATGTTAAAAACTTATAAGGCAACTTACAATACATTTATTTCATATCAAAATAAATTTGTATTTCTTTGGTTTCTATTATTTTCGTACATCTTTTACCTGAGTTTGTACTACTTTTAAAAATAAAAATTTCTCTGCTTAAATGATGACAACTCTTCAACTGGAAACCATATATTTACCATATTATATTGAGAAACTCATTTATAATGAATTATGTGAACAAATTAAAAACAATCAGAAAGATGAGAGCTAGCATATACGGGTTATATGTTTACTTGTTCCTTTTGTTAGCTTTGCTGCAAAGGCCATATATCTAGAAACAACGAGTTACTAATCATCATATCGATTTGTGGGACCGAAGCTAAATCCTTTGAATATCTACGGAAATGTATGCCCAAATTGAATTTCACGTTTAAAGAATTTGCGACCATATTAACTCAACTTGAGTCTTGTCTAAATTCTTGACCCATAAGTCCGTCTAGCGACGACCACAACGACTTTTCTGCCTTGACCTTAGATTATTATATAATAGGAACATCTATCCCATGGTAGAAGAAGACAGGTAGTTGCATCGACTCAGCTGCTGGAACAATGAACTGTCATATCAATTTTGGAATTGAAAGTTTTGAATGATAAATTATTCAAATTTGTAAAAGTTGTTGAAAATCCAAAAGCCTCCGATTAACGCTGTATAAGAAAACATATAAAGAATACTTTTTTTTTTTTAAAAAATAACATTAACATTTTCTTGACATATCAATGTTCCCAAGCGTTGATGCATTTACCTGTATTCTTCTACCATGTTCTATCCTTACCCCATCTGAACACGACATATCAGTCACTGACCTTACTTTAGGTAATCATTGGAAACGACTCAAATAACCGCTGGAAATTAGAATATCTGGTCGAATTACATAGAAACCCAAATGGATGTATGAACTAGTAACAAAGCATATAAGTATTTCACCAGTAGACAGGTTAATTTGATGAGCCATATCGGTCCGTTTTCATATTTGGTATTTTGACGATTGTAGCGACATCTTTTACCGGAATTGATATAAATTTCGTATTTGAAAATCGTAATGGATTCAACAATATATGACAGAAAATTGTCTATGCAGGTTAACGTGTTCTTATAGCACACATATAACGGTAGCTCCCTATATTCGAATTGTTAATGATTTAAGAGATATTATTTACTTAATGTGTACTACAGCATGTAAAAAATTGTGTATGCTTGTCCACGTCTTCGTATAGCCCCCAATAATCTGTAGTTTGATGAGGTACTTCTCGACATTCGGTATTCTGATGATTTTAGCGATATCATTCACCGGACATGTCTCATGTATACATGTATGAAAAGTAGGAACAAGGACCTCAAGGCGCTAGCCGGCAGCACTTGGGGTGCGGATAAAGAAACCTTGTTGACCTCTTATAAAGCGATAGGTCGGTCTGTGGTTAGCTATGCGGCACCAGTTTGGTCGGCGAATACGAGTGCAATGCAGTGGAAAAGTATTCAGATCTGCCAGAATACCGCCATGAAAACTGCAACAGGGTTCCTCCTCATGACTCCTGTGGACCATTTACATAAGGAGACGAAGGTTCTTCCCTTACGTCAGCATAATCATATGCTTTCGTTGCTGTACCTGCTTGGGTGTTATCGTGGGAGTAACCCTAACCACCATATGGTGGATAGAACTCCCCCACCCAGGTGCGTCAGGAAGTACCTGCATGATCTAGAGAGAGAGGTCCAGCGATATATGAGAGAGCCCCTAGATCATGAAGCCTATCAAGCGGGTCTGAATAGCATTCATACTGATGCACTCGCAGAGGTAATTAATTATTACAGTATGTATCCATCCATCCTCCATCCATTGCAGCTGAAGAACGTCGGCTGCCTAGGCAAACTAGGGTAGTTTTGGCCCAACTACGTTCAGGATGGTGCAGCCGTCTCAATTCGTATTGGGCACGAATTGATGAATATGTGCGGAACGCCTGCCCAGCGTGCGATACAGGCCCGCACAATACGCTGCACGTGTTTAATTGTCCAGCCAAACCTACCCAACTCCGTCCAGAGGATCTATGGCTACAGCCCATAAAGGTAGCAGAATTCCTAAACCTGGACATTGAAGAAGTACCGGATTAGTCAGGAAACAAACAACGGAACATGTTAAAACTGCTACAACAACCGGAATGATGCAGGATACTGCATCATACGACCCAATAGTTGTGAACTCAGGTCCACGTCCTCGTATAGCCCCCACATTACGGTTCCTCCCGATATTCGGTATTTTGATGATTTTATGGACATTATTCGTGTGTACTACAGCATATAACACAAAATTTAAGTATGCAGCTCAAAGGTAAATATATATACAAACAAAGTAAATTTACAGCCCCAGCATTTTCCTTCGTCCAACAGAACTCAGCCTTAGCAAACCAAACCGCCGAAACAAAATGCGACACACTTCGATTAAGGAAATGCCCGAACCCATATTAATTTCGAAAGGCCAAGTTACAATTAAAGCACAAACGCCAATTGAATACAAAAAATTTTGTTGCTAACAACCAAAAAAAAAATATAAGTGAAATTAAAACAAATACATAAAGTATTTACACATGCTAAAACCTGCTCTAACATATACGGTTTCAGACAATAGTGAATTTGAGGATTGTAAACTAACCTTGAATTTTCTTACTAAAGAATAATTTGTATTAAACCACAAAACTAGACAACATAGCTTTAAGTGCTAAAAAAATTAAATAAAATTTTTAGTAAAACTTAATATTCTAAAACATCTCTGTTGTAGTTTTACAATTAAAAAAGCATTAGGTTCGGACGAGCCGAACTGTTAATACCCTCTACCTTTTGGTAAAGGAAACATTTTTATATAAAAGTAGCGAATTCCACTTTAAACTTCAGTAAGACCGTTTGGACAATACAGTTAAACTTAGCACACAATCATTAAGTGAGTGAAGTCGTTATATGGGGTCATGCCAAGACGGGTACCTATATAGACAGCTTTATATAACAGCGATTGTTATCTATTGCGAGTCTTAAATACTAAAATTGAAAAAATCGTGTCAGAGTCATATAAAACCCATTATGACCTACAGATACCAATTTTTAGACAAATTCGTAGAGAAATATGGAAAAAACATAAAAATGCCGAATGCCTAGAATACCGTTGCGGCTATACCAAAATGTAAACTCGTTTTGAAGACTATGTTTACTCATCCATTGTTATTCTAAAATCTCTATTAGTTGTCAGAGTCTTTAAGTTCAAATTATACGGCACCAAGTCTAAAATTCCCACTGCGGAAAAAGTAGATAGCAGCCTTTGTACCGTAGTCTTTGTTTTACATATTATTTTCATTGTTTATTTGTTTACATTTGCATATAAATGTAGTATGTGTAACATTAGTTTCTTTTTTTTTGCCGGCTGTTGTAATAGACTGTAGACTTGACATTGGGTGGAAGTGAGACGCGTGGGAACGAACAAAAAAAAAATACCTACCAAGGAATTTTCCAACATCATCGTTTTTGCAAAAAGTTAGAATCATTGGCTCTGATAACTTAGCTGTACAAGCAATTATATTGTGATCAGTGAAATCGTTCTTTCTTTCGTTTTTACAATCATGCGGATACATCAATGTTTTGTGTATTCCACTGTTCCACATTACATTTATTTCATCTCAAAATAATTTTGTATTTCTTTGGTTTCTATTATTCACGTACATCTTTTCCCTGAGTTTGTTCTACTTTTAAAAATAAAAATTTCTCTGCTTAAATGATGACAACTCTTCAACTGGAAACCATATATTTACCATATTATCTTAAGAAACTCATTTATAATGAATTATGTGAAAAAATTAAAAACAATCAGAAAGATGAGAGCTAGCATATACAGGTTAAATGTTTACTTGTTCCTTTTGTTAGCTTTGCTGCAAAGGCCATATATCTAGAAACAACGAGTTACTAATCATCATATCGATTTGTGGGACCGAAGCTAAATCCTTTGAATATCTACGGAAATGTATGCCCAAATTGAATTTCACGTTTAAAGAATTTCCGACCATATTAACTCAACTTAAGTCTTGTCTAAATTCTTGACCCATAAGTCCGTCTAGCGACGACCACAACAATTTTTCTGCGTTGACCTTAGATTATTACATAATAGGAACATCTATCCCATGGTAGAAGAAGACAGGTAGTCGCATCGACTCAGCTGCTGGAACAATGAACTGTCATATCAATTTTGGAATTGAAAGTTTTGAATGATAAATTATTCAAATTTTGTAAACGTTGTTGAAAATCCAAAAGCCTCCGATTAACGCCGTATAAGAAAACATATAAAAAATACTTTTTTAAAAATAACATTAACATTTTCTTGACATATCAATGTTCCCAAGCGTTGATGCATTTACCTGTATTCTTCTACCATGTTCTATCCTTACCCCATCTGAGCACGACATATCAGTCACTGACCTTACTTTAGGTAATCATTGGAAACGACTCAAACGACTGGAAATTAGAATATCTAGTCGAATTACATAGAAACCCAAATGGATATATGAACTAGTAACAAAGCAGATAAGTATTTCACCAGTAGACAGGTTAATTTGATGAGCCATATCGGCCCGTTTTCGTATTTGGTATTTTGACGATTGTAGCGACATCTTTTACCGGAATTGATATAAATTTCGTATTTGAAAATCGTAATGGATACAACAATATATGACAGAAAATTGTCTATGCAGGTTAACGTGTTCTTATAGCACACATATAACGGTACCTCCCTTTATTCGAATTGTTAATGATTTAAGAGATATTATTTATCAGAATTGTTTAATATTGGAATTTGAACGTCTTAATGTGTAGCATGTAAAAAATTGCGTATGCTTGTCCACGTCTTCGTATAGCCCCCAATAATCTGTAGTTTGATGAGGTACTTCTCGACATTCGGTATTCTGATGATTTTAGCGATATCATTCACCGGACTTGTCTCATGTATACATGTATGAAAAGTAGGAACAAGGACCTCAAGGCGCTAGCCGGCAGCACTTGGGGTGCGGATAAAGAAACCTTGTTGACCTCTTATAAAGCGATAGGTCGGTCTGTGGTTAGCTATGCGGCTCCAGTTTGGTCGGCGAATACGTGCAATGCAGTGGAAAAGTATTCAGATCTGCCAGAATACCGCCCTGAGAACTGCAACAGGGTTCCTCCTCATGACTCCTGTGGACCATTTACATAAGGAGACGAAGGTTCTTCCCTTACGTCAGCATAATCATATGCTTTCGTTGCTGTACCTGCTGGGGTGTTATCGTGGGAGTAACCCTAACCACCATATGGTGGATAGAACTCCCCCACCCAGGTGCGTCAGGAAGTACCTGCATGATCTAGAGAGAGAGGTCCAGCGATATATGAGAGAGCCCCTAGATCATGAAGCCTATCAAGCGGGTCTGAATAGCATTCATACTGATGCACTCGCAGAGGTAATTAATTATTACAGTATGAATGCCATACTCGGAGTCCATCCTCCATCCATTGCAGCTGAAGAACGTCGGCTGCCTAGGCAAACCAGGGTAGTTTTGGCCCAACTACGTTCAGGATGGTGCAGCCGTCTCAATTCGTATTGGGCACGAATTGACGAATATGTGCGGAACGCCTGCCCAATACGCTGCACGTGTTTAATTGTCCAGCCAAACCTACCCAACTCCGTCCAAAGGATCTATGGCTACAGCCCATAAAGGTAGCAGAATTCCTAAACCTGGACATTGAAGAAGGGCCGGATTAGTCAGGAAGCAAACAACGGAACATGTTAAAACTGCTACAACAACCGGAATGATGCAGGATACTGCATCATACGACCCAATAGTTGTGAACGCAGGTCCACGCCCTCGTACAGCCCCACATTACGGTTCCTCCGGATATTCGGTATTTTGATGATTTTATCGACATTATTCATGTGTACTACAGCATATAACACAAAATTTAAGTATGCAGCTCAAAGGTAAATATATATACAAACAATGTAAATTTACAGCCCCAGCATTTTCCTTCGTCCAACAGAACTCAGCCTTAGCAGACCAAACCACCGAAACAAAATGTGACACAGTTCCACCGATTCAGGAAATGCCCTAACCCATACTAAATTCGAACGGCCAAGTTACAATTAAAGCATAAACGCGAATTGAATACAAAAAATTTTGTTTCTAACAACCAAAAAAAATATAAGTGAAATTAAAACAAATACATAAAGTATTTACACATGCTAAAACCTGCTCTAACATATACGGTTTCATACAATAGTGAATTTGTGGATTGTAAACTAACCTTGAATTTTCTTACTTAAGAATAATTTGTATTAAACCACAAAACTAGACAACATAGCTTTAAGTGCTAAAAAAATTAAATAAAATTTTAAGCAAAACATAAAATTCTAAAACATCTCTGTTATAGTTTTACAAGTAAAAAAGAATTAAGTTCGGACGAACCGACCTTTTTATACCCTCTACCTTTTGGTAAAGGAAACATTTTTATATAAAAGTATCGAATCCCACTTTAAACTTCAGTAAGGCCGTTTGGACAATGCAGTTAAACTTAGCACACAACCATTAAGTGAGTGAAGTCGTTATATGGGGTCATGCCAAGACGGGTACCTATATAGACAGCTTTATATAACAGCGATTGTTATCTATTGCGAGTCTTAAATACTAAAATTGAAAAAAATCGTGGGTAAATGGGATCATCAAAAGGATTATCAAAATATAAAATATCGGTGGGTACCATTACATGTGCGCTATAAGAGAATATGGATCTAGATATTCCATATTCTGCTACTGGAGTTAAAACCCATTGTGACCTACAAATACCACTTTTTAAACAAATTCGTAGAGAAATATGGAAAAAACATAAAAATGACGAATGCCAAGAATACCGTTGCGGCTATACCAAAATGTAAACTCGTTTTCAATACTATGTTTACTTATCCATTGTTATTCTAAAATCTCTTTTAGTTGTCAGAGTCTTTAAGTTCCATTTATACGGCACCAAGTGTAAAATTCCCACTGCGGAAAAAGTAGATAGCAGCCTTTGTACCGTAGTCTTTGTTTTACATATTATTTTCATTGTTTTTTGTTTACATTTGCATATAATTGTAGTATGTGTAACATTAGTTTCTTTTTTTTGCCGGCTGTTGTAATAGACTGTAGACTCGACATTGGGTGGAAGTGAGACGCAAGGGAACGAACAAAAAAAAAATACCTACCATGGAATTTTCCAACATCATCGTTTTTGCAAAAAGTTAGAATCATTGGCTCTGATAACTTAGCTGTACAAACAATTATATAGTGATCAGTGAAATCGTTCTCTTTCTTTTTTACAATCATGCGGATACATCAATGTTTTGTGTATTCCACTGTTAGGAACGTTAAAAACTTATAAGGTAACTTACATTACATTTATTTCATATCAAAATAAATTTGTATTTCTTTGGTTTCTATTATTTTCGTACATCTTTTACCTGAGTTTGTACTACTTTTAAAAATAAAAATTTCTCTGCTTAAATGATGACAACTCTTCAACTGGAAACCATATATTTACCATATTATATTAAGAAACTCATTTATAATGAATTATGTGAAAAAATTAAAAACAATCAGAAAGATGAGAGCTAGCATATACAGGTTAAATGTTTACTTGTTCCATTTGTTAGCTTTGCTGCAAAGGCCATATATCTAGAAACAACGAGTTACTAATCATCATATCGATTTGTGGGACCGAAGCTAAATCCTTTGAATATCTACGGAAATGTATGCCCAAATTGAATTTCACGTTTAAAGAATTTGCGACCATATTAACTCAACTTGAGTCTTGTCTAAATTCTTGAGCCATAAGTCCGTCTAGCGACGACCACAACGACTTTTCTGCCTTGACCTTATATTATTATATAATAGGAACATCTATCCCATGGTAGAAGAAGACAGGTAGTTGCATCGACTCAGCTGCTGGAACAATGAACTGTCATATCAATTTTGGAATTGAAAGTTTTGAATGATAAATTATTCAAATTTGTAAAAGTTGTTGAAAATCCAAAAGCCTCCGATTAACGCTGTATAAGAAAACATATAAAGAATACTTTTTTTTTTTTTAAAATAACATTAACATTTTCTTGACATATCAATGTTCCCAAGCGTTGGTGCATTTACCTGTATTCTTCTACCATGTTCTATCCTTACCCCATCTGAACACGACATATCAGTCACTGACCTTACTTTAGGTAATCATTGGAAACGACTCAAATAACCGCTGGAAATTAGAATATCTGGTCGAATTACATAGAAACCCAAATGGATGTATGAACTAGTAACAAAGCATATAAGTATTTCACCAGTAGACAGGTTAATTTGATGAGCCATATCGGTCCGTTTTCGTATTTGGTATTTTGACGATTGTAGCGACATCTTTTACCGGAATTGATATAAATGTCGTATTTGAAAATCGTAATGGATTCAACAATATATGACAGAAAATTGTCTATGCAGGTTAACGTGTTCTTATAGCACACATATAACGGTAGCTCCCTATATTCGAATTGTTAATGATTTAAGAGATATTATTTACTTAATGTGTACTACAGCATGTAAAAAATTGTGTATGCTTGTCCACGTCTTCGTATAGCCCCCAATAATCTGTAGTTTGATGAGGTACTTCTCGACATTCGGTATTCTGATGATTTTAGCGATATCATTCACCGGACATGTCTCATGTATACATGTATGAAAAGTAGGAACAAGGACCTCAAGGCGCTAGCCGGCAGCACTTGGGGTGCGGATAAAGAAACCTTGTTGACCTCTTATAAAGCGATAGGTCGGTCTGTGGTTAGCTATGCGGCACCAGTTTGGTCGGCGAATACGAGTGCAATGCAGTGGAAAAGTATTCAGATCTGCCAGAATACCGCCCTGAAAACTGCAACAGGGTTCCTCCTCATGACTCCTGTGGACCATTTACATAAGGAGACGAAGGTTCTTCCCTTACGTCAGCATAATCATATGCTTTCGTTGCTGTACCTGCTTGGGTGTTATCGTGGGAGTAACCCTAACCACCATATGGTGGATAGAACTCCCCCACCCAGGTGCGTCAGGAAGTACCTGCATGATCTAGAGAGAGAGGTCCAGCGATATATGAGAGAGCCCCTAGATCATGAAGCCTATCAAGCGGGTCTGAATAGCATTCATACTGATGCACTCGCAGAGGTAATTAATTATTACAGTATGTATCCATCCATCCTCCATCCATTGCAGCTGAAGAACGTCGGCTGCCTAGGCAAACTAGGGTAGTTTTGGCCCAACTACGTTCAGGATGGTGCAGCCGTCTCAATTCGTATTGGGCACGAATTGATGAATATGTGCGGAACGCCTGCCCAGCGTGCGATACAGGCCCGCACAATACGCTGCACGTGTTTAATTGTCCAGCCAAACCTATCCAACTCCGTCCAGAGGATCTATGGCTACAGCCCATAAAGGTAGCAGAATTCCTAAACCTGGACATTGAAGACGTACCGGATTAGTCAGGAAACAAACAACGGAACATGTTAAAACTGCTACAACAACCGGAATGATGCAGGATACTGCATCATACGACCCAATAGTTGTGAACTCAGGTCCACGTCCTCGTATAGCCCCCACATTACGGTTCCTCCCGATATTCGGTATTTTGATGATTTTATGGACATTATTCGTGTGTACTACAGCATATAACACAAAATTTAAGTATGCAGCTCAAAGGTAAATATATATACAAACAAAGTAAATTTACAGCCCCAGCATTTTCCTTCGTCCAACAGAACTCAGCCTTAGCAGACCAAACCGCCGAAACAAAATGCGACACACTTCGATTAAGGAAATGCCCGAACCCATATTAATTTCGAAAGGCCAAGTTACAATTAAAGCACAAACGCCAATTGAATACAAAAAATTTTGTTGCTAACAACCAAAAAAAAAAAAATATAAGTGAAATTAAAACAAATACATAAAGTATTTACACATGCTAAAACCTGCTCTAACATATACGGTTTCAGACAATAGTGAATTTGAGGATTGTAAACTAACCTTGAATTTTCTTACTTAAGAATAATTTGTATTAAACCACAAAACTAGACAACATAGCTTTAAGTGCTAAAAAAATTAAATAAAATTTTTAGTAAAACTTAATATTCTAAAACATCTCTGTTGTAGAACTGTTAATACCCTCTACCTTTTGGTAAAGGAAACATTTTTATATAAAAGTAGCGAATTCCACTTTAAACTTCAGTAAGACCGTTTGGACAATGCAGTTAAACTTAGCACACAATCATTAAGTGAGTGAAGTCGTTATATGGGGTCATGCCAAGACGGGTACCTATATAGACAGCTTTATATAACAGCGATTGTTATCTATTGCGAGTCTTAAATACTAAAATTGAAAAAATCGTGTCAGAGTCATATAAAACCCATTATGACCTACAGATACCAATTTTTAGACAAATTCGTAGAGAAATATGGAAAAAACATAAAAATGCCGAATGCCTAGAATACCGTTGCGGCTATACCAAAATGTAAACTCGTTTTGAAGACTATGTTTACTCATCCATTGTTATTCTAAAATCTCTATTAGTTGTCAGAGTCTTTAAGTTCAAATTATACGGCACCAAGTCTAAAATTCCCACTGCGGAAAAAGTAGATAGCAGCCTTTGTACCGTAGTCTTTGTTTTACATATTATTTTCATTGTTTATTTGTTTACATTTGCATATAAATGTAGTATGTGTAACATTAGTTTCTTTTTTTTGCCGGCTGTTGTAATAGACTGTAGACTCGACATTGGGTGGAAGTGAGACGCGTGGGAACGAACAAAAAAAATACCTACCAAGGAATTTTCCAACATCATCGTTTTTGCAAAAAGTTAGAATCATTGGCTCTGATAACTTAGCTGTACAAGCAATTATATTGTGATCAGTGAAATCGTTCTCTCTTTCGTTTTTACAATCATGCGGATACATCAATGTTTTGTGTATTCCACTGTTCCACATTACATTTATTTCATCTCAAAATAATTTTGTATTTCTTTGGTTTCTATTATTCACGTACATCTTTTCCCTGAGTTTGTTCTACTTTTAAAAATAAAAATTTCTCTGCTTAAATGATGACAACTCTTCAACTGGAAACCATATATTTACCATATTATCTTAAGAAACTCATTTATAATGAATTATGTGAAAAAATTAAAAACAATCAGAAAGATGAGAGCTAGCATATACAGGTTAAATGTTTACTTGTTCCTTTTGTTAGCTTTGCTGCAAAGGCCATATATCTAGAAACAACGAGTTACTAATCATCATATCGATTTGTGGGACCGAAGCTAAATCCTTTGAATATCTACGGAAATGTATGCCCAAATTGAATTTCACGTTTAAAGAATTTCCGACCATATTAACTCAACTTAAGTCTTGTCTAAATTCTTGACCCATAAGTCCGTCTAGCGACGACCACAACGGTTTTTCTGCGTTGACCTTAGATTATTACATAATAGGAACATCTATCCCATGGTAGAAGAAGACAGGTAGTCGCATCGACTCAGCTGCTGGAACAATGAACTGTCATATCAATTTTGGAATTGAAAGTTTTGAATGATAAATTATTCAAATTTGTAAACGTTGTTGAAAATCCAAAAGCCTCCGATTAACGCCGTATAAGAAAACATATAAAAAATACTTTTTTAAAAATAACATTAACATTTTCTTGACATATCAATGTTCCCAAGCGTTGATGCATTTACCTGTATTCTTCTACCATGTTCTATCCTTACCCCATCTGAGCACGACATATCAGTCACTGACCTTACTTTAGGTAATCATTGGAAACGACTCAAATAACCGCTGGAAATTAGAATATCTAGTCGAATTACATAGAAACCCAAATGGATATATGAACTAGTAACAAAGCAGATAAGTATTTCACCAGTAGACAGGTTAATTTGATGAGCCATATCGGCCCGTTTTCGTATTTGGTATTTTGACGATTGTAGCGAAATCTTTTACCGGAATTGATATAAATTTCGTATTTGAAAATCGTAATGGATACAACAATATATGACAGAAAATTGTCTATGCAGGTTAACGTGTTCTTATAGCACACATATAACGGTACCTCCCTTTATTCGAATTGTTAATGATTTAAGAGATATTATTTATCAGAATTGTTTAATATTGGAATTTGAACGTCTTAATGTGTAGCATGTAAAAAATTGCGTATGCTTGTCCACGTCTTCGTATAGCCCCCAATAATCTGTAGTTTGATGAGGTACTTCTCGACATTCGGTATTCTGATGATTTTAGCGATATCATTCACCGGACTTGTCTCATGTATACATGTATGAAAAGTAGGAACAAGGACCTCAAGGCGCTAGCCGGCAGCACTTGGGGTGCGGATAAAGAAACCTTGTTGACCTCTTATAAAGCGATAGGTCGGTCTGTGGTTAGCTATGCGGCTCCAGTTTGGTCGGCGAATACGTGCAATGCAGTGGAAAAGTATTCAGATCTGCCAGAATACCGCCCTGAGAACTGCAACAGGGTTCCTCCTCATGACTCCTGTGGACCATTTACATAAGGAGACGAAGGTTCTTCCCTTACGTCAGCATAATCATATGCTTTCGTTGCTGTACCTGCTGGGGTGTTATCGTGGGAGTAACCCTAACCACCATATGGTGGATAGAACTCCCCCACCCAGGTGCGTCAGGAAGTACCTGCATGATCTAGAGAGAGAGGTCCAGCGATATATGAGAGAGCCCCTAGATCATGAAGCCTATCAAGCGGGTCTGAATAGCATTCATACTGATGCACTCGCAGAGGTAATTAATTATTACAGTATGTATCCATCCATCCTACATTCATTGCAGCTGAAGAACGTCGGCTGCCTAGGCAAACCAGGGTAGTTTTGGCCCAACTACGTTCAGGATGGTGAAGCCGTCTCAATTCGTATTGGGCACGAATTGACGAATATGTGCGGAACGCCTGCCCAGCGTGCGATACAGGCACGCACAATACGCTGCACGTGTTTAATTGTCCAGCCAAACCTACCCAACTCCGTCCAGAGGATCTATGGCTACAGCCCATAAAGGTAGCAGAATTCCTAAACCTGGACATTGAAGAAGTACCGGATTAGTCAGGAAACAAACAACGGAACATGTTAAAACTGCTACAACAACCGGAATGATGCAGGATACTGCATCATACGACCCAATAGTTGTGAACTCAGGTCCACGTCCTCGTATAGCCCCCACATTACGGTTCCTCCCGATATTCGGTATTTTGATGATTTTATGGACATTATTCGTGTGTACTACAGCATATAACACAAAATTTAAGTATGCAGCTCAAAGGTAAATATATATACAAACAAAGTAAATTTACAGCCCCAGCATTTTCCTTCGTCCAACAGAACTCAGCCTTAGCAGACCAAACCACCGAAACAAAATGCGACACACTTCGATTAAGGAAATGCCCGAACCCATATTAATATCGAAAGGCCAAGTTACAATTAAAGCACAAACGCCAATTGAATACAAAAAATTTTGTTGCTAACAACCAAAAAAAATATAAGTGAAATTAAAACAAATACATAAAGTATTTACACATGCTAAAACCTGCTCTAACATATACGGTTTCAGACAATAGTGAATTTGAGGATTGTAAACTAACCTTGAATTTTCTTACTTAAGAATAATTTGCATTAAACCACAAAACTAGACAACATAGCTTTAAGTGCTAAAAAATTAAATAAAATTTTTAGTAAAACTTAATATTCTAAAACATCTCTGTTGTAGTTTTACAATTAAAAAAGCATTAAGTTCGGACGAGCCGAACTGTTAATACCCTCTACCTTTTGGTAAAGGAAACATTTTTATATAAAAGTAGCGAATTCCACTTTAAACTTCAGTAAGACCGTTTGGACAATGCAGTTAAACTTAGCACACAATCATTAAGTGAGTGAAGTCGTTATATGGGGTCATGCCAAGACGGGTACCTATATAGACAGCTTTATATAACAGCGATTGTTATCTATTGCGAGTCTTAAATACTAAAATTGAAAAAATCGTGTCAGAGTCATATAAAACCCATTATGACCTACAGATACCAATTTTTAGACAAATTCGTAGAGAAATATGGAAAAAACATAAAATGCCGAATGCCTAGAATACCGTTGCGGCTATACCAAAATGTAAACTCGTTTTGAAGACTATGTTTACTCATCCATTGTTATTCTAAAATCTCTATTAGTTGTCAGAGTCTTTAAGTTCAAATTATACGGCACCAAGTCTAAAATTCCCACTGCGGAAAAAGTAGATAGCAGCCTTTGTACCGTAGTCTTTGTTTTACATATTATTTTCATTGTTTATTTGTTTACATTTGCATATAAATGTAGTATGTGTAACATTAGTTTCTTTTTTTTGCCGGCTGTTGTAATAGACTGTAGACTTGACATTGGGTGGAAGTGAGACGCGTGGGAACGAACAAAAAAAATACCTACCAAGGAATTTTCCAACATCATCGTTTTTGCAAAAAGTTAGAATCATTGGCTCTGATAACTTAGCTGTACAAGCAATTATATTGTGATCAGTGAAATCGTTCTCTCTTTCGTTTTTACAATCATGCGGATACATCAATGTTTTGTGTATTCCACTGTTCCACATTACATTTATTTCATCTCAAAATAATTTTGTATTTCTTTGGTTTCTATTATTCACGTACATCTTTTCCCTGAGTTTGTTCTACTTTTAAAAATAAAAATTTCTCTGCTTAAATGATGACAACTCTTCAACTGGAAACCATATATTTACCATATTATCTTAAGAAACTCATTTATAATGAATTATGTGAAAAAATTAAAAACAATCAGAAAGATGAGAGCTAGCATATACAGGTTAAATGTTTACTTGTTCCTTTTGTTAGCTTTGCTGCAAAGGCCATATATCTAGAAACAACGAGTTACTAATCATCATATCGATTTGTGGCACCGAAGCTAAATCCTTTGAATATCTACGGAAATGTATGCCCAAATTGAATTTCACGTTTAAAGAATTTCCGACCATATTAACTCAACTTAAGTCTTGTCTAAATTCTTGACCCATAAGTCCGTCTAGCGACGACCACAACGATTTTTCTGCGTTGACCTTAGATTATTACATAATAGGAACATCTATCCCATGGTAGAAGAAGACAGGTAGTCGCATCGACTCAGCTGCTGGAACAATGAACTGTCATATCAATTTTGGAATTGAAAGTTTTGAATGATAAATTATTCAAATTTGTAAACGTTGTTGAAAATCCAAAAGCCTCCGATTAACGCCGTATAAGAAAACATATAAAAAATACTTTTTTAAAAATAACATTAACATTTTCTTGACATATCAATGTTCCCAAGCGTTGATGCATTTACCTGTATTCTTCTACCATGTTCTATCCTTACCCCATCTGAGCACGACATATCAGTCACTGACCTTACTTTAGGTAATCATTGGAAACGACTCAAATAACCGCTGGAAATATCTAGTCGAATTACATAGAAACCCAAATGGATATATGAACTAGTAACAAAGCAGATAAGTATTTCACCAGTAGACAGGTTAATTTGATGAGCCATATCGGCCCGTTTTCGTATTTGGTATTTTGACGATTGTAGCGAAATCTTTTACCGGAATTGATATAAATTTCGTATTTGAAAATCGTAATGGATACAACAATATATGACAGAAAATTGTCTATGCAGGTTAACGTGTTCTTATAGCACACATATAACGGTACCTCCCTTTATTCGAATTGTTAATGATTTAAGAGATATTATTTATCAGAATTGTTTAATATTGGAATTTGAACGTCTTAATGTGTAGCATGTAAAAAATTGCGTATGCTTGTCCACGTCTTCGTATAGCCCCCAATAATCTGTAGTTTGATGAGGTACTTCTCGACATTCGGTATTCTGATGATTTTAGCGATATCATTCACCGGACTTGTCTCATGTATACATGTATGAAAAGTAGGAACAAGGACCTCAAGGCGCTAGCCGGCAGCACTTGGGGTGCGGATAAAGAAACCTTGTTGACCTCTTATAAAGCGATAGGTCGGTCTGTGGTTAGCTATGCGGCTCCAGTTTGGTCGGCGAATACGTGCAATGCAGTGGAAAAGTATTCAGATCTGCCAGAATACCGCCCTGAGAACTGCAACAGGGTTCCTCCTCATGACTCCTGTGGACCATTTACATAAGGAGACGAAGGTTCTTCCCTTACGTCAGCATAATCATATGCTTTCGTTGCTGTACCTGCTTGGGTGTTATCGTGGGAGTAACCCTAACCACCATATGGTGGATAGAACTCCCCCACCCAGGTGCGTCACGAAGTACCTGCATGATCTAGAGAGAGAGAGGTCCAGCGATATATGAGAGAGCCCCTAGATCATGAAGCCTATCAAGCGGGTCTGAATAGCATTCATACTGATGCACTCGCAGAGGTAATTAATTATTACAGTATGTATCCATCCATCCTACATTCATTGCAGCTGAAGAACGTCGGCTGCCTAGGCAAACCAGGGTAGTTTTGGCCCAACTACGTTCAGGATGGTGAAGCCGTCTCAATTCGTATTGGGCACGAATTGACGAATATGTGCGGAACGCCTGCCCAGCGTGCGATACAGGCACGCACAATACGCTGCACGTGTTTAATTGTCCAGCCAAACCTACCCAACTCCGTCCAGAGGATCTATGGCTACAGCCCATAAAGGTAGCAGAATTCCTAAACCTGGACATTGAAGAAGTACCGGATTAGTCAGGAAACAAACAACGGAACATGTTAAAACTGCTACAACAACCGGAATGATGCAGGATACTGCATCATACGACCCAATAGTTGTGAACTCAGGTCCACGTCCTCGTATAGCCCCCACATTACGGTTCCTCCCGATATTCGGTATTTTGATGATTTTATGGACATTATTCGTGTGTACTACAGCATATAACACAAAATTTAAGTATGCAGCTCAAAGGTAAATATATATACAAACAAAGTAAATTTACAGCCCCAGCATTTTCCTTCGTCCAACAGAACTCAGCCTTAGCAGACCAAACCACCGAAACAAAATGCGACACACTTCGATTAAGGAAATGCCCGAACCCATATTAATATCGAAAGGCCAAGTTACAATTAAAGCACAAACGCCAATTGAATACAAAAAATTTTGTTGCTAACAACCAAAAAAAATATAAGTGAAATTAAAACAAATACATAAAGTATTTACACATGCTAAAACCTGCTCTAACATATACGGTTTCAGACAATAGTGAATTTGAGGATTGTAAACTAACCTTGAATTTTCTTACTTAAGAATAATTTGTATTAAACCACAAAACTAGACAACATAGCTTTAAGTGCTAAAAAAATTAAATAAAATTTTTAGTAAAACTTAATATTCTAAAACATCTCTGTTGTAGTTTTACAATTAAAAAAGCATTAAGTTCGGACGAGCCGAACTGTTAATAACCTCTACCTTTTGGTAAAGGAAACATTTTTATATAAAAGTAGCGAATTCCACTTTAAACTTCAGTAAGACCGTTTGGACAATGCAGTTAAACTTAGCACACAATCATTAAGTGAGTGAAGTCGTTATATGGGGTCATGCCAAGACGGGTACCTATATAGACAGCTTTATATAACAGCGATTGTTATCTATTGCGAGTCTTAAATACTAAAATTGAAAAAATCGTGTCAGAGTCATATAAAACCCATTATGACCTACAGATACCAATTTTTAGACAAATTCGTAGAGAAATATGGAAAAAACATAAAAATGCCGAATGCCTAGAATACCGTTGCGGCTATACCAAAATGTAAACTCGTTTTGAAGACTATGTTTACTCATCCATTGTTATTCTAAAATCTCTATTAGTTGTCAGAGTCTTTAAGTTCAAATTATACGGCACCAAGTCTAAAATTCCCACTGCGGAAAAAGTAGATAGCAGCCTTTGTACCGTAGTCTTTGTTTTACATATTATTTTCATTGTTTATTTGTTTACATTTGCATATAAATGTAGTATGTGTAACATTAGTTTCTTTTTTTTGCCGGCTGTTGTAATAGACTGTAGACTTGACATTGGGTGGAAGTGAGACGCGTGGGAACGAACAAAAAAAATACCTACCAAGGAATTTTCCAACATCATCGTTTTTGCAAAAAGTTAGAATCATTGGCTCTGATAACTTAGCTGTACAAGCAATTATATTGTGATCAGTGAAATCGTTCTCTCTTTCGTTTTTACAATCATGCGGATACATCAATGTTTTGTGTATTCCACTGTTCCACATTACATTTATTTCATCTCAAAATAATTTTGTATTTCTTTGGTTTCTATTATTCAGGTACATCTTTTCCCTGAGTTTGTTCTACTTTTAAAAATAAAAATTTCTCTGCTTAAATGATGACAACTCTTCAACTGGAAACCATATATTTACCATATTATCTTAAGAAACTCATTTATAATGAATTATGTGAAAAAATTAAAAACAATCAGAAAGATGAGAGCTAGCATATACAGGTTAAATGTTTACTTGTTCCTTTTGTTAGCTTTGCTGCAAAGGCCATATATCTAGAAACAACGAGTTACTAATCATCATATCGATTTGTGGGACCGAAGCTAAATCCTTTGAATATCTACGGAAATGTATGCCCAAATTGAATTTCACGTTTAAAGAATTTCCGACCATATTAACTCAACTTAAGTCTTGTCTAAATTCTTGACCCATAAGTCCGTCTAGCGACGACCACAACGATTTTTCTGCGTTGACCTTAGATTATTACATAATAGGAACATCTATCCCATGGTAGAAGAAGACAGGTAGTCGCATCGACTCAGCTGCTGGAACAATGAACTGTCATATCAATTTTGGAATTGAAAGTTTTGAATGATAAATTATTCAAATTTGTAAACGTTGTTGAAAATCCAAAAGCCTCCGATTAACGCCGTATAAGAAAACATATAAAAAATACTTTTTTAAAAATAACATTAACATTTTCTTGACATATCAATGTTCCCAAGCGTTGATGCATTTACCTGTATTCTTCTACCATGTTCTATCCTTACCCCATCTGAGCACGACATATCAGTCACTGACCTTACTTTAGGTAATCATTGGAAACGACTCAAATAACCGCTGGAAATTAGAATATCTAGTCGAATTACATAGAAACCCAAATGGATATATGAACTAGTAACAAAGCAGATAAGTATTTCACCAGTAGACAGGTTAATTTGATGAGCCATATCGGCCCGTTTTCGTATTTGGTATTTTGACGATTGTAGCGACATCTTTTACCGGAATTGATATAAATTTCGTATTTGAAAATCGTAATGGATACAACAATATATGACAGAAAATTGTCTATGCAGGTTAACGTGTTCTTATAGCACACATATAACGGTACCTCCCTTTATTCGAATTGTTAATGATTTAAGAGATATTATTTATCAGAATTGTTTAATATTGGAATTTGAACGTCTTAATGTATAGCATGTAAAAAATTGCGTATGCTTGTCCACGTCTTCGTATAGCCCCCAATAATCTGTAGTTTGATGAGGTACTTCTCGACATTCGGTATTCTGATGATTTTAGCGATATCATTCACCGGACTTGTCTCATGTATACATGTATGAAAAGTAGGAACAAGGACCTCAAGGCGCTAGCCGGCAGCACTTGGGGTGCGGATAAAGAAACCTTGTTGACCTCTTATAAAGCGATAGGTCGGTCTGTGGTTAGCTATGCGGCTCCAGTTTGGTCGGCGAATACGTGCAATGCAGTGGAAAAGTATTCAGATCTGCCAGAATACCGCCCTGAGAACTGCAACAGGGTTCCTCCTCATGACTCCTGTGGACCATTTACATAAGGAGACGAAGGTTCTTCCCTTACGTCAGCATAATCATATGCTTTCGTTGCTGTACCTGCTTGGGTGTTATCGTGGGAGTAACCCTAACCACCATATGGTGGATAGAACTCCCCCACCCAGGTGCGTCACGAAGTACCTGCATGATCTAGAGAGAGAGAGGTCCAGCGATATATGAGAGAGCCCCTAGATCATGAAGCCTATCAAGCGGGTCTGAATAGCATTCATACTGATGCACTCGCAGAGGTAATTAATTATTACAGTATGTATCCATCCATCCTACATTCATTGCAGCTGAAGAACGTCGGCTGCCTAGGCAAACCAGGGTAGTTTTGGCCCAACTACGTTCAGGATGGTGAAGCCGTCTCAATTCGTATTGGACACGAATTGACGAATATGTGCGGAACGCCTGCCCAGCGTGCGATACAGGCACGCACAATACGCTGCACGTGTTTAATTGTCCAGCCAAACCTACCCAACTCCGTCCAGAGGATCTATGGCTACAGCCCATAAAGGTAGCAGAATTCCTAAACCTGGACATTGAAGAAGTACCGGATTAGTCAGGAAACAAACAACGGAACATGTTAAAACTGCTACAACAACCGGAATGATGCAGGATACTGCATCATACGACCCAATAGTTGTGAACTCAGGTCCACGTCCTCGTATAGCCCCCACATTACGGTTCCTCCCGATATTCGGTATTTTGATGATTTTATGGACATTATTCGTGTGTACTACAGCATATAACAACATAATGTAAACTAACCTTGAATTTTCTTACTTAAGAATAATTTGTATTAAACCACAAAACTAGACAACATAGCTTTAAGTGCTAAAAAAATTAAATAAAATTTTTAGTAAAACTTAATATTCTAAAACATCTCTGTTGTAGTTTTACAATTAAAAAAGCATTAAGTTCGGACGAGCCGAACTGTTAATAACCTCTACCTTTTGGTAAAGGAAACATTTTTATATAAAAGTAGCGAATTCCACTTTAAACTTCAGTAAGACCGTTTGGACAATGCAGTTAAACTTAGCACACAATCATTAAGTGAGTGAAGTCGTTATATGGGGTCATGCCAAGACGGGTACCTATATAGACAGCTTTATATAACAGCGATTGTTATCTATTGCGAGTCTTAAATACTAAAATTGAAAAAATCGTGTCAGAGTCATATAAAACCCATTATGACCTACAGATACCAATTTTTAGACAAATTCGTAGAGAAATATGGAAAAAACATAAAAATGCCGAATGCCTAGAATACCGTTGCGGCTATACCAAAATGTAAACTCGTTTTGAAGACTATGTTTACTCATCCATTGTTATTCTAAAATCTCTATTAGTTGTCAGAGTCTTTAAGTTCAAATTATACGGCACCAAGTCTAAAATTCCCACTGCGGAAAAAGTAGATAGCAGCCTTTGTACCGTAGTCTTTGTTTTACATATTATTTTCATTGTTTATTTGTTTACATTTGCATATAAATGTAGTATGTGTAACATTAGTTTCTTTTTTTTGCCGGCTGTTGTAATAGACTGTAGACTTGACATTGGGTGGAAGTGAGACGCGTGGGAACGAACAAAAAAAATACCTACCAAGGAATTTTCCAACATCATCGTTTTTGCAAAAAGTTAGAATCATTGGCTCTGATAACTTAGCTGTACAAGCAATTATATTGTGATCAGTGAAATCGTTCTCTCTTTCGTTTTTACAATCATGCGGATACATCAATGTTTTGTGTATTCCACTGTTCCACATTACATTTATTTCATCTCAAAATAATTTTGTATTTCTTTGGTTTCTATTATTCAGGTACATCTTTTCCCTGAGTTTGTTCTACTTTTAAAAATAAAAATTTCTCTGCTTAAATGATGACAACTCTTCAACTGGAAACCATATATTTACCATATTATCTTAAGAAACTCATTTATAATGAATTATGTGAAAAAATTAAAAACAATCAGAAAGATGAGAGCTAGCATATACAGGTTAAATGTTTACTTGTTCCTTTTGTTAGCTTTGCTGCAAAGGCCATATATCTAGAAACAACGAGTTACTAATCATCATATCGATTTGTGGGACCGAAGCTAAATCCTTTGAATATCTACGGAAATGTATGCCCAAATTGAATTTCACGTTTAAAGAATTTCCGACCATATTAACTCAACTTAAGTCTTGTCTAAATTCTTGACCCATAAGTCCGTCTAGCGACGACCACAACGATTTTTCTGCGTTGACCTTAGATTATTACATAATAGGAACATCTATCCCATGGTAGAAGAAGACAGGTAGTCGCATCGACTCAGCTGCTGGAACAATGAACTGTCATATCAATTTTGGAATTGAAAGTTTTGAATGATAAATTATTCAAATTTGTAAACGTTGTTGAAAATCCAAAAGCCTCCGATTAACGCCGTATAAGAAAACATATAAAAAATACTTTTTTAAAAATAACATTAACATTTTCTTGACATATCAATGTTCCCAAGCGTTGATGCATTTACCTGTATTCTTCTACCATGTTCTATCCTTACCCCATCTGAGCACGACATATCAGTCACTGACCTTACTTTAGGTAATCATTGGAAACGACTCAAATAACCGCTGGAAATTAGAATATCTAGTCGAATTACATAGAAACCCAAATGGATATATGAACTAGTAACAAAGCAGATAAGTATTTCACCAGTAGACAGGTTAATTTGATGAGCCATATCGGCCCGTTTTCGTATTTGGTATTTTGACGATTGTAGCGACATCTTTTACCGGAATTGATATAAATTTCGTATTTGAAAATCGTAATGGATACAACAATATATGACAGAAAATTGTCTATGCAGGTTAACGTGTTCTTATAGCACACATATAACGGTACCTCCCTTTATTCGAATTGTTAATGATTTAAGAGATATTATTTATCAGAATTGTTTAATATTGGAATTTGAACGTCTTAATGTATAGCATGTAAAAAATTGCGTATGCTTGTCCACGTCTTCGTATAGCCCCCAATAATCTGTAGTTTGATGAGGTACTTCTCGACATTCGGTATTCTGATGATTTTAGCGATATCATTCACCGGACTTGTCTCATGTATACATGTATGAAAAGTAGGAACAAGGACCTCAAGGCGCTAGCCGGCAGCACTTGGGGTGCGGATAAAGAAACCTTGTTGACCTCTTATAAAGCGATAGGTCGGTCTGTGGTTAGCTATGCGGCTCCAGTTTGGTCGGCGAATACGTGCAATGCAGTGGAAAAGTATTCAGATCTGCCAGAATACCGCCCTGAGAACTGCAACAGGGTTCCTCCTCATGACTCCTGTGGACCATTTACATAAGGAGACGAAGGTTCTTCCCTTACGTCAGCATAATCATATGCTTTCGTTGCTGTACCTGCTTGGGTGTTATCGTGGGAGTAACCCTAACCACCATATGGTGGATAGAACTCCCCCACCCAGGTGCGTCACGAAGTACCTGCATGATCTAGAGAGAGAGAGGTCCAGCGATATATGAGAGAGCCCCTAGATCATGAAGCCTATCAAGCGGGTCTGAATAGCATTCATACTGATGCACTCGCAGAGGTAATTAATTATTACAGTATGTATCCATCCATCCTACATTCATTGCAGCTGAAGAACGTCGGCTGCCTAGGCAAACCAGGGTAGTTTTGGCCCAACTACGTTCAGGATGGTGAAGCCGTCTCAATTCGTATTGGACACGAATTGACGAATATGTGCGGAACGCCTGCCCAGCGTGCGATACAGGCACGCACAATACGCTGCACGTGTTTAATTGTCCAGCCAAACCTACCCAACTCCGTCCAGAGGATCTATGGCTACAGCCCATAAAGGTAGCAGAATTCCTAAACCTGGACATTGAAGAAGTACCGGATTAGTCAGGAAACAAACAACGGAACATGTTAAAACTGCTACAACAACCGGAATGATGCAGGATACTGCATCATACGACCCAATAGTTGTGAACTCAGGTCCACGTCCTCGTATAGCCCCCACATTACGGTTCCTCCCGATATTCGGTATTTTGATGATTTTATGGACATTATTCGTGTGTACTACAGCATATAACACAAAATTTAAGTATGCAGCTCAAAGGTAAATATATATACAAACAAAGTAAATTTACAGCCCCAGCATTTTCCTTCGTCCAACAGAACTCAGCCTTAGCAGACCAAACCACCGAAACAAAATGCGACACACTTCGATTAAGGAAATGCCCGAACCCATATTAATATCGAAAGGCCGAGTTACAATTAAAGCACAAACGCCAATTGAATACAAAAAATTTTGTTGCTAACAACCAAAAAAAAAATATATATAAGTGAAATTAAAACAAATACATAAAGTATTTACACATGCTAAAACCTGCTCTAACATATACGGTTTCAGACAATAGTGAATTTGAGGATTGTAAACTAACCTTGAATTTTCTTACTTAAGAATAATTTGTATTAAACCACAAAACTAGACAACATAGCTTTAAGTGCTAAAAAAATTAAATAAAATTTTTAGTAAAACTTAATATTCTAAAACATCTCTGTTGTAGTTTTACAATTAAAAAAGCATTAAGTTCGGACGAGCCGAACTGTTAATAACCTCTACCTTTTGGTAAAGGAAACATTTTTATATAAAAGTAGCGAATTCCACTTTAAACTTCAGTAAGACCGTTTGGACAATGCAGTTAAACTTAGCACACAATCATTAAGTGAGTGAAGTCGTTATATGGGGTCATGTCAAGACGGGTACCTATATAGACAGCTTTATATAACAGCGATTGTTATCTATTGCGAGTCTTAAATACTAAAATTGAAAAAATCGTGTCAGAGTCATATAAAACCCATTATGACCGACAGATACCAATTTTTAGACAAATTCGTAGAGAAATATGGAAAAAACATAAAAATGCCGAATGCCTAGAATACCGTTGCGGCTATACCAAAATGTAAACTCGTTTTGAAGACTATGTTTACTCATCCATTGTTATTCTAAAATCTCTATTAGTTGTCAGAGTCTTTAAGTTCAAATTATACGGCACCAAGTCTAAAATTCCCACTGCGGAAAAAGTAGATAACAGCCTTTGTACCGTAGTCTTTGTTTTACATATTATTTTCATTGTTTATTTGTTTACATTTGCATATAAATGTAGTATGTGTAACATTAGTTTCTTTTTTTTGCCGGCTGTTGTAATAGACTGTAGACTTGACATTGGGTGGAAGTGAGACGCGTGGGAACGAACAAAAAAAATACCTACCAAGGAATTTTCCAACATCATCGTTTTTGCAAAAAGTTAGAATCATTGGCTCTGATAACTTAGCTGTACAAGCAATTATATTGTGATCTGTGAAATCGTTCTCTCTTTCGTTTTTACAATCATGCGGATACATCAATGTTTTGTGTATTCCACTGTTAGGAATGTTAAAAACTTATTAGGTAACTAACATTACATTTATTTCATCTCAAAATAATTTTGTATTTCTTTGGTTTCTATTATTCACGTACATCTTTTCCCTGAATTTGTTCTACTTTTAAAAATAAAAATTTCTCTGCTTAAATGATGACAACTCTTCAACTGGAAACCATATATTTACCATATTATCTTAAGAAACTCATTTATAATGAATTATGTGAAAAAATTAAAAACAATCAGAAAGATGAGAGCTAGAATATACAGTTTAAATGTTTACTTGTTCCTTTTGTTAGCTTTGCTGCAAAGGCCATATATCTAGAAACAACGAGTTACTAATCATCATATCGATTTGTGGGACCGAAGCTAAATCCTTTGAATATCTACGGAAATGTATGCCCAAATTGAATTTCACGTTTAAAGAATTTCCGACCATATTAACTCAACTTAAGTCTTGTCTAAATTCTTGACCCATAAGTCCGTCTAGCGACGACCACAACGATTTTTCTGCGTTGACCTTAGATTATTACATAATAGGAACATCTATCCCATGGTAGAAGAAGACAGGTAGTCGCATCGACTCAGCTGCTGGAACAATGAACTGTCATATCAATTTTGGAATTGAAAGTTTTGAATGATAAATTATTCAAATTTGTAAACGTTGTTGAAAATCCAAAAGCCTCCGATTAACGCCGTATAAGAAAACATATAAAAAATCCTTTTTTTTTTTTTAAATAACATTAACATTTTCTTGACATATCAATGTTCCCAAGCGTTGATGCATTTACCTGTATTCTTCTACCATGTTCTATCCTTACCCCATCTGAGCACGACATATCAGTCACTGACCTTACTTTAGGTAATCATTGGAAACGACTCAAATATCCGCTGGAAATTAGAATATCTAGTCGAATTACATAGAAACCCAAATGGATATATGAACTAGTAACAAAGCAGATAAGTATTTCACCAGTAGACAGGTTTATTTGATGAGTCATATCGGTCCGTTTTCGTATTTGGTATTTTGACGATTGTAGCGACATCTTTTACTGGAATTGATATAAATTTCGTATTTGAAAATCGTAATGGATACAACAATATATGACAGAAAATTGTCTATGCAGGTTAACGTGTTCTTATAGCACACATATAACGGTACCTCCCTTTATTCGAATTGTTAATGATTTAAGAGATATTATTTACCAGAATTGTTTTTTATAGGAATTTGAACGTCTTAATGTGTAGCATGTAAAAAATTGCGTATGCTGGTCTACGTCTTCGAATAGCCCCCAATAATATGTAGTTTGATGAGGTACTTCTCGACATTCGGTATTCTGATGATTTTAGCGATATCATTCACCGGACTTGTCTCATGTATACATGTATGAAAAGTAGGAACAAGAACCTCAAGGCGCTAGCTGGCAGCACTTGGGGTGCGGATAAAGAAACCTTGTTGATCTCTTATTAAGCGATAGGTCGGTCTGTGGTTAGCTATGCGGCTCCAGTTTGGTCGGCGAATACGAGTACAATGCAGTGGAAAGTATTCAGACCTGCCAGAATACCGCCCTGAGAACTGCAACAGGGTTCCTCCTCATGACTCCTGTGGACCATTTACATAAGGAGACGAAGGTTCTTCCCTTACGTCAGCATAATCATATGCTTTCGTTGCTGCACCTGCTGGGGTGTTATCGTGGGAGTAACCCTAACCACCATATGGTGGATAGAACTCCCTCACCCAGGTGCGTCAGGAAGTACCTGCATGATCTAGAGAGAGAGGTCCAGCGATATATGAGAGAGCCCCTAGATCATGAAGCCTATCAAGCGGGTCTGAATAGCATTCATACTGATGCACTCGTAGAGGTAATTAATTATTACAGTATGAATGCCATACTCGGAGTCCATCCTCCATCCATTGCAGCTGAAAAACGTCGGCTGCCTAGGCAAACCAGGGTAGTTTTGGTCCAACTACGTTCAGGATGGTGCAGCCGTCTCAATTCGTATTGGGCACGAATTGACGAATATGCAAAAAGTTAGAATCATTGGCTCTGATAACTTAGCTGTACAAACAATTATATTGTGATCAGTGAAATCGTTCTCTCTTTCTTTTTTACAATCATGCGGATACATCAATGTTTTGTGTATTCCACTGTTAGGAATGTTAAAAACTTATTAGGTAACTAACATTACATTTATTTCATCTCAAAATAATTTTGTATTTCTTTGGTTTCTATTTATTTTTACCTGAGTTTGTACTACTTTTAAAAATAAATATTTCTCTACTTAAATGATGACAACTCTTCAACTGGAAACCATATATATACCATGTTATATTAAGAAACTCATTTATAATGAATTATGTGAAAAAAGTAAAAACAATCAGAAAGATGAGAGCTAGCATATACAGGTTAAATGTTTACATGTTCCTTTTGTTAGCTTTGCTGCAAAGGCCATATATCTAGAAACAACGAGTTACTAATCGTCATATCGATTTGTGGAAACCGAAGCTAAATCCTTTGAATCTCTACGGGAATGTATGCCCAAATGCAATTTCACGTTTAAAGAATTTGCGACCATGTTAACACAACTTGAGTCTTGTCTAAATTCTTGACCCATAAGTCCGTCTAGCGACGACCACAACGATTTTTCTGCATTGACCTTAGATTATTATATAATAGGAACATTTATCCCATGGTAGAAGAAGACAGGTAGTCGCATCGACTCAGCTGCTGGAACAATGAACTGTCATATCAATTTTGGAATTGAAAGTTTTGAATGATAAATTATTCAAATTTGTAGAAGTTGTTGAAAACCCAAAAGCCTCCGATTAACGTCGTATAAGAAAACATATAAAAACTATTTTTTTAAATAACATTAATTTTTTTGACATATCAATGTTCCCAAGCGTTGATGCATTTACCTGTCTTCTTCTACCATGTTCTGTCCCTACCCCATCTGAACACGACATTTCAGTCACTGACCGTACTTTAGGTAATCATTGGAAACGACTCAAATAACAGTTGGAAATTAGAATATCTGGTCGAATTACAAAGAAGAACCAAATCGATATATGAATTAGTAACAGAGCAGATAAGTATTTCTCCAGTAGACAGGTTAATTTGATGAGCCATATCGGTCCGTATTCTGATGATTTTAGCGATATCATTCGCCGGACTTGTCTCAAGTTTTGTGGTTGAAGTTCTAAACGGATAATGCATCATACGACCCAATAGTTGTGAACGCAGGTCCACGTCCTCGTATAGCCCCCACATTACGGTTACTCCCGATATTCAGTATTTTGATGATTTTATGGACATTATTCGTGTGTACTACAGCATATAACCCAAAATTTAAGTACGCAGGTCCAAAGTAAATATACCTCCAAACAAACTAAATTTACAGCCCCAGCATTTTCCTTCGTCCAACAGAACTCAGCCTTAGCAGACCAAACCGCCGAAACAAAATACTAACTTCGAACGGCCAAGTTACGATTAAAACATAAACGCCAATTGAATAAAAAATTTTGTTGCTAACAACAAAAAAAAAACAAACAAAAAAAATATCAGTTAAAATAAAACAAATACATAAACTATTTACACATGCTAAAACCTGCTCTAACATATACGGTTTCATACAATAGTGAATTTGTGGATTGTAAACTAACTTTGTATTTTCTTACTTAAGAATTATTTGTATTAAACCACAAATCTTCAAACTTGACAACATAGTTTTAAGTGGTAAAAACATTAAATAAAATTTTAAGTAAAACTTAAAATTCTGAAACATCCCTGTTATAGTTTTACAAGCAAAAAACCATTAAGTTCGGACGAGCCGAACTTTAAATACCCTCCACTTTGGGTAAAGAAAACATTTTTATATAAGAGTATCTGAATTCAAGCGAATTCCACTCTAAACTTCAGTAAGACCGTTTGGACAATGCAGTTAAACTCATCACAAAACCATGAAGTGATTGAGGCCGTTATATGGGGTACCTATATAGACAGCTTTATATAACAGCGATTGTTATCTATTGCGAGTCTTAAATACTAAAATTAAAAAAAAACTCGTGGGTAAATGGGATTATCAAAAGCATTATCAAAATACAAAATATCGGTGGGTACCATTACATGTGCTATCGGAGTTAGAATCCATTATGACCTACAGATAACAATTTTTAGACAAATTCGGAGAGAAATATGAAAAAAAAACATAAAAATGCCGAATGCCTAGAATACCGGTGCGGTTATACCAAAACGTGAACTCGTTTTCAATTCTAACTATATTTCTTGCAGGCAGGGTCTACTGCAATTTACTTATAATATTCCATCTCGTAGTACTTGCAATTTCAAGCTGCATGTGATTGTATGTTTACTTATGCATTGTTATTTTAAAATCTCATTTAGTTGTCAGAGTCTTTAAGTTCAATTTATACGGCATCTAGTCTAAAATTCCCACTGCGGAAAAACAAAATTAAAAATTAAATACTAAACTTAAATAGATTTGTGGGCAAATGTGAATAGGATTATCAAAATACCGAATATCGGTGGGTACTATTATATGTGCGCTATAGGAGAACATAGATCTAGTTCTGCCACCGGGGCTAGAAACAATTATGACCTGTAAATACCAATTTGTAGATAAATCCGTAGAGAAATATGGAAAAAAAATTAAAGTACTGAATATGGGCACTCATTTTTAATACCAACCATACAAGACTCAGTACAAATTGTTGTGCCAAATTTTGAAGCTCTACAAAAAATATTGCTGGCTGTATTATAACGTGGTTTTCTCGTCTGCTGAGGTAAGCTCATCTGTACCCAGGGCCTCCATAAGGACCCACTAAACCTTATGAAATAATAAATCTGATATTTTAGTGATCTTTATCTACTCGGGTTAGTGAATGGACTTCGGAAGTGTTCGGGAATTCAAATTAGTGTTGCGGAATTGATGATCGGGAATTCGACGTTTACTCGTATCGTAGGCAAAAAGGAGTACTACTCTTGGACAATCGGGAATGATGATGTCGGGTTAAAAAACACCTGGAATTGCGATGTTGCGTTCGCTTGATGTTTGCGTTGACGATTTGAAGTTAATCGGGAACTTGTGGTCGTCGGTTGTGGAATTACGACGTTTGTGTTCGGATGATGGGGATTGTTGACGATTTGAAGGTAATCGGGATCTTGTGGTCGTCGGTTGTCTACGATCAGGAATTACGATGTTTGTGTTCGGGTGATGAGGGTTGTTGACGATTTGAAGATAATCGTTGAGGCAGAGTCTGAAACCGATGCGTTAGGCTTTGTAGATGGATCGGGGCTCGTTCGGGTTCGGAAGCTTGTTGAGGTAGATTCGGCAACCGATGCGTAAGTCTTTGCAGATGGATCGGGGCTGCATCGGGTTCGGCAGCTCGGGTTTTTTGTTATTTGGGTCGTCTACAGGGGCGAGGTAACTGGTCTAGCTACGGTTTATAACTACGACTACTCTACTACCGAAGCCGAAACTCCTGTGTAACAACGAGCCGAAGCCCCTGTGGAACAGCGAGACGAAACCCCTTTGGAACAGCGAGCCGAAACCCCTGTGAAACAGCGAGACGAAACTCCTGTGTTAATGAATTACCGACCCGTCTAACGCTTTTGTTAGTTGGAGGACGGCAGATGATTTATTAAATCACTAGCTACCCTTTGGCAAGCCCCTTGCAGTAGCAAGCCTTCCCATCGCACCTCAAACCGAACACTATATGTGACCGGTCTTACTAATTCATTGCGAATTATTTACCTTATGCTGTGAACGGCTTACCACCGAAATTGTTTACTAAGTGCCCAATGAATGGCGTACTTGTTGGTTTTTTAAGTTGTCGCCTTGTGGACTGCCTATGACCGTGTTTTGTGAACATTCTGGTGGTAGTTGGTTGGTGCTTTTAGTGTCGCACTGCTTCCATTCTTGCAGCGGCCGTTGTTATTATGTTGTTATCATTGTGCAATAGGTGCGGATGTTTGATAAATAAAACATGAATTGAATATAGCCATATGTATCGTTATGTACATCTCCCTTTTATGTTTGCTTGACTGAAAAACTCCCTGCTCATGGACAATATTCGTTGCTAATCGTTTATGTCGAAATACAAGAAAATATTGCAATCACAGTTGGTATCATGTGTTATCCGAAGACAACTACGCAGATTTATAATGTCGAGGTGGGTGTCCCTCAGAATTATTATTTTTCCGCATATTGTGGCATTTTTTGGTCATTTGGTAAATCGTTACATAGTATGTTTTTTCTTTAAAAAAAACGCATTCAGCCACTTACAAAATGCTGCCGTGAACTGCGCAGTTTAAGTTTTATATAAATTCTACCTATGTGGTCTTGTCGCTTTTCCAAGGGCTACATATGTATCTTTCTTTGTTTCGTCACAAAGGCAATTCATTTGGACCAGAGTTAGAAATGTCGACTGCTGCGTTGCATAGATTAGTTTCTCACCACATTGTCCTTGTTCCATATTGTCTGATAATAACACAAATTTTTCGGAGCTTCACAAAAAATCTATTTCTTGTTATAAGATCGGGTTGTACCGAAACAAGCAATTCAGTCTCATTTTTATTGTCGAATCAGCAACACAATTTTCCCCTATTTTGAAAAATGCAGAATTCTTTCAAATTTCTGGAGAAAGAAATGGCTAGTTCTCGACAGACAATGTATTCATTGTTAAATGGGTAAGACCTTGAGAACAATTTAATTAAATTACAGTAAATTTTTACAAGATTATCTATTTTATTTTTCGCCAGGAACAAGAATTCTAAATCAAGTGTATTAGAATTGATATGTTTCTAGTTTAAAATTCTAGTGGACTAGAAACTTAGTGGACCATATGGACCAAAAATTGTATATGCAGGTCCACGTCTTCGTATAGTCCCATATAACGGTTCCTCCCTTTATTCTTAATTTTGATAATTTAATTGAAGTCGTATTTTAGATTCTTAATGAATACTACACTATGCGACCGAAACAATGTGTACGTCGACCCACGTCTTCGTATAGCACCCATATATCGGTTCCTCCCGATATTCGGTATTTTATTAATTTTAGTGACACTATTCTCAGGAATTGTTTCAATTTTCGTATTTCGTACTACAACCTAATACAGAAAATAGTGTTTGCAGGAAAACGGCTTCGTATAGCACCCATATAATGGTGTCTCCCAATATTCTTTATTTTTATGAGGTTCCTCCTCATATTCGTTATTTTTATGGCTATAGAAACATTATTAATAGGAATAGTTTCAAATTTCGAATTTGAATTTCGTAATGGGCCCCACAACCTAATACAGGAAATTAGTTTATTTTCATATACAGGGTTGTCCATATTCGAAGAACCATTACATGTGCGCTATAAGAGAACATGGATCTAGATATTCCATATTCTGCTACCGGAGTTAAAACCCATTGTGACCTACAGATACCAATTTTTAGACAAATTCGTAGAGAAATATGGAAAAAACATAAAAATGCCGAATGCCTAGAATACAGTTGCGGCTATACCAAAACGTGAACTCGTTTTCAATACTATGTTTACTTATCCATTGTTATTCTAAACTCTCTATTAGTTGTCAGAGTCTTTAAGTTCAATTTATACGGCACCTAGTTTGTTTTACATAATATTTTCATTGTTTATTTGTTTACATTTGCATATAAATGTAGTATGTGTAACATTAGATTCTTTTTTTTTTGCCGGCTGTTGTAATAGACTGTAGACTCGACATTGGGTGGAAGTGAGACGCGTGGGAACGAACAAAAAAAAAAATACGTACCAAGGAATTTTCCAACATCACCGTTTTTGCAAAAAGTTAGAATCATTGGCTCTGATACTTAGCTGCACAAACAATTATATTGTGATCAGTGAAATCGTTCTCTCTTTCTTTTTTACAATCATGCGGATACAGCAATGTTTTGTGTATTCCACTGTTAGGAATGTTAAAAACTTAGTAGGTAACTACCATTACACTCATTTCATCTCAAAATAATTTTGTATTTCTTTGGTTTCTATTATTCACGTACATCTTTTACCTGTGTTTGTACTACTTTTAAAAATAAAAATTTCTCTGCTTAAATGATGACAACTCATCAACTGGAAAATGGAAAAGGTTAAATGTTTACATGTTCCTTTTGTTAGCTTTGCTGCAAAGGCCATATATCTAGAAACAACGAGTTACTAATCGTCATATCGATTTGTGGAAACCGAAGCTAAATCCTTCGAATCTCTACGTGAATGTATGCCCAAATGGAATTTCACGTTTAAAGAATTTGCGACCATGTTAACACAACTTGAGTCTTGTCTAAATTCTTGACCCATAAGTCCGTCTAGCGACGACCACAACGATTTTTCTGCATTGTCCTTAGATTATTATATAATAGGAGCATTTATCCCATGGTAGAAGAAGACAGGTAGTCGCATCGACTCAGCTGCTGGAACAAGAACTGTCATATCAATTTTGGAATTGAAAGTTTTGAATGATACATTATACAAATTTGTAAAAGTTGTTGAAAGTCCAAAAGCCTCCGATTAACGTCGTATAAGAAAACATATAAAAACTATTTTTTTTTAAATAACATTAATTTTTTTGACATATCAATGTTCCCAAGCGTTGATGCATTTACCTGTATTCTTCTACCATGTTCTGTCCCTACCTCATCTGAACACGACATTTCAGTCGCTGACCGTACTTTAGGTAATCATTGGAAACGACTCAAATAACAGTTGGAAATTAGAATATCTGGTCGAATTACATAAAAGAACCAAATCGATATATGAATTAGTAACAGAGCAGATAAGTATTTCTCCAGTAGACAGGTTAATTTGATGAGCCATGTCGGTCCGTTTTCGTATTTGGTATTTTGACGATTGTAGCGACATTTTTTACCGGAATTGTTAAAAATTTCATATTTGAAAATCGTAATGGATACAACAATATATGACAGAAAATTGTCCATTCGGGTTAACGTGTTCTTATAGCACACATATAACGGTACCTCCCTTTATTCGGATTGTTAATGATTTATAATATATTATTTACCAGAATTGTTTAATATTGGAATTTGAACGTCTTAATGTGTACTACAGCATGTAGAAAATTGCGTATGTTTGTCCACGTCTTCGTATAGCCCCCAATAATCTGTATTTTGATGAGATACTTCTCGACATTCGGTATTCTGATGATTTTAGCGATATCATTCGCCGGACTTGTCTCAAGTTTTGTAGTTGAAGTTCTAAACGGATACTGCATCATACGACCCAATAGTTGTGAACGCAGGTCCACGTTCTCGTATAGCCCCCACATTACGGTTACTCCCGATATTCAGTATTTTGATGATTTTATCGACATTATTCGTGTGTACTACAGCATATAACCCAAAATTTAAGTACGCAGGTCCAAAGTAAATATAGCATTTTCCTTCGTCCAACAGAACTCAGCCTTAGCAGACCAAACCGCCGAAACAAAATACTAACTTCGAACGGCCAAGTTACGATTAAAATATAAACGCCAATTGAATAAAAAATTTTGTTGCTAACAAAAAAAAAAAATATCAGTGAAATTAAAACAAATACATAAACTATTTACACATGCTAAAACCTGCTCTAACATATACGGTTTCATACAATAGTGAACTTGTGGATTGTAAACTAGCTTTGTATTTTGTATTAAACCACAAATCTTCAAACTTGCCAACATAGTTTTAAGTGGTAAAAAAATTAAATAAAATTTTAAGTAAAACTTAAAATTCTGAAACATCCCTGTTATAGTTTTACAAGCAAAAAACCATTAAGTTCGGACGAGCCGAACTTTAAATACCCTCCACTTTGGGTAAAGAAAACTTTTTTATATAAGAGTATCTGATCAAGCGAATTCCACTCTAAACTTCAATCAGACAGTTTGGACAATGCAGTTAAACTTATCACAAAACCATGAAGTGAGTGAGGCCGTTATATGGGGTCATGCCATAACGGGTACCTATATAGACAGCTTTATATAACAGCGATTGTTATCTATTGCGAGTCTTAAATACTAAAATTGAAAAAAAACTCGTGGGTAAATGGGATTATCAAAAGCATTATATTACAAAATATCGGTGGGTACCATTACATGTGCTATCGGAGTTAGAACACATTTGGCCTACAGAGAACAATTTTTAGACAAATTCGTAGAGAAATATGAAAAAAAAAAAAAAAAAAAACATAAAAATGCCGAATGCCTAGAATAACGTTGCGGTTATACCAAAACGTGAACTCGTTTTCAATACTAACTATACTAGACTCTGCCTGCAAGTTACTTATAATATTCCATCTCGTAGTACTTGCAATTTCAAACTGCATGTGATTGTATGTTTACTTATCCATTGTTATTTTAAAATCTCATTTAGTTGTCAGAGTCTTTAAGTTCAATTTATACGGCATCTTGTCTAAAATTCCCACTGCGGAAAAAAAAATTAAAAATTAGATACTAAAATTAAATAGATTTGTGGGCAAATGTGAATAGGATTATCAAAATACCGAATATCGGTGGGTACTATCATATGTGCGCTATAGGAGAACATAGATCTAGTTCTGCCACCGGGGCTAGAAACAATTATGACCTGTAAATACCAATTTGTAGATAAATCCGTAGAGAAATATGGAAAAAAATCAATGTACTGAATATGGGAATGTACCGCTATATGGTGGCAAACCAAACGTGGACTCATTTTTAATACCAACCATACAAGACTCAGTACAAATTGTTGTGCCAAATTTTGAAGCTCTACAAAAAATATTGCTGGCTGTATTATAATGTGGTTTTCTCGTCGGCTGAGGTAAGCTCATCTGTACCTAGGGCCTCCATAAGGACCCACTAAACCTTATGAAATAATAAATCTGATATTGTACTGATCTTTATCTACTCGGGTTAGTGAATGGACTTCGGAAGTGTTCAGGAATTCAAATTAGTGTTGCGGAATTGATGATCGGGAATTCGACGTTTACTCGTATCGTAGGCAAAAAGGAGTACTACTCTTGGACAATCGGGAATGATGATGTCGGGTTAAAAAACACCTGGAATTGCGATGTTGCGTTCGCTTGATGTTTGCGTTGACGATTTGAAGTTAATCGGGAACTTGTGGTCGTCGGTTGTGGAATTACGACGTTTGTGTTCGGATGATGGGGGTTGTTGACGATTTGAAGGTAATCGGGATCTTGTGGTCGTCGGTTGTCTACGATCAGGAATTACGATGTTTGTGTTCGGGTGATGAGGGTTGTTGACGATTTGAAGATAATCGTTGAGGCAGAGTCTGAAACCGATGCGTTAGGCTTTGTAGATGGATCGGGGCTCGTTCGGGTTCGGAAGCTTGTTGAGGTAGATTCGTCAACCGATGCTTAAGTCTTTGTAGATGGAACGGGGCTGCTTCGGTTTTTTTTTTATTTGGGTCGTCTACAGGGGCGAGGTAACTGGTCTAGCTACGGTTTATAACTACGACTACTCTACTACCGAAGCCGAAACTCCTGTGGAACAGCGAGCCGAAGCCCCTGTGGAACAGCGAGACGAAACCCCTTTGGAACAGCGAGCCGAAACCCCTGTGAAACAGCGAGACGAAACCCCTTTGGAACGGCGAGCCGAAAACCCTCTGAAACAGCGAGACGAAACTCCTGTGTTAATGAATTACCGACCCGTCTAACGCTTTTGTTAGTTGGAGGACGGCAGATGATTTATTAAATCACTAGATACTCTTTGGCAAGCCCCTTGCAGTAGCAAGCCTTCCCACCGCACCTCAAACCGAACACTATATGTGACCGGTCTTACTAAGTCATTGCGAATTATTTACCTTATGCTGTGAACGGCTTACCACCGAAATTGTTTACTAAGTGCCCAACGAATGGCGTACTTGTTGGTTTTTTATGTTGTCGCCTTGTGGACTGCCTATGACCGTGTTTTGTGAACATTCTGGTGGTAGTTGGTTGGTGCTTTTAGTGTCGCACTGCTTCCATTCTTGCAGCGGCCGTTGTTATTATGTTGTTATCATTGTGCAATAGGTGCGGATGTTTGATAAATAAAACATGAATTAAATATAGCCAAATGCATCGTTATGTAGATCTCCCTTTTATGTTTGCTTGGCTGAAAAACTCCCTGCTCATGGACAATATTCGTTGCTAATCGTATATGTCGAAATACAAGAAAATATTGCAATCGCAGTTGGTATCATGTGTTATCCGAAGACAACTACGCAGATTTATAATGTCGGGGTGGGTGTCCCTCAGAATTATTATTTTTCCGCATATTGTAGCAGTTTTTGGTCATTTGGTAGTTCGTTTCTTTCAAAGAAAAACGCATTCAGCCACTTACAAAATGCTGCCGTGAACTGCGCAGTTTAAGTTTTATATAAATTCTACCTATGTGGTCTTGTCGCCTTTCCAACGGCTACATATGTATCTTTCTTTGTTTCGTCACAAAGGCAATTCATTTGGACCAGAGTTAGAAATGTCGACTGCTGCGTTTCATAGATTAGTTTCTCACCACAGTCCTTGTTCCATATTGTCTGATAATAACACAAATTTTTCGGAGCTTCACAAAAAAATCTGTTTCTTGTTATAAGACCGGGTTGAACCTAAACAAGCAATTCAGTCTAATTTTTATTGTCGAATTAGCAACACAATTTTCCCCTATTTTGAAAAATGCAGAATTCTTTCAAATTTCTGGAGAAAGAAATGGCTAGTTCTCGACAGACAATGTATTCATTGTTAAATGGGTAAGACCTTGAGAGCAATTTAATTAAATGACAGTAAATTTTCACAAGATTATCTATTTTATATTTCGCCAGGAACAAGAATTCTAAATCAAGTGTATTAGAATTGATATGGTTCTAGTTTAAAATTCTAGTGGATTAGAAACTTAATGGACCATATGGCCCAAAAATTGTATATGCAGGTCCACGTCTTCGTATAGTCCCATATAACGGTTCCTCCCTTTATTCGTTATTTTGATAATTTAATTGAAGTCGTATTTGAGATTCTTAATGAATACTACACCATGCGACCGAAACAATATGTACGTCGACCCACGTCTTCGTATAGCACCCATATATCGGTTCCTCCCGATATTCGGTATTTTATTAATTTTAGTGACACTAGTCACAGGAATTGTTTCAATTTTCGTATTTCGTACTACAACCTAATACAGAAAATAGTGTTTGCAGGAAAACGGCTTCGTATAGCACCCATATAATGGTGTCTCCCAATATTCTTTATTTTTATGAGGTTCCTCCTCATATTCGTTATTTTTATGGCTATAGAAACATTATTAATAGGAATTGTTTCAAATTTCGAATTTGAATTTCGTAATGGGCACCACAACCTAATACAGGAAATTAGTTTGTTTTCATATACAGGGTTAACCATATTCGACGGACCCATTTGGCAACGCCATAACGTTTGACAGGGATGTCACATCGCTTAATGACATACCGCGTTTGAAGCGTCAGTCCAAGCAGATTTTTACCATGAGCCAATGCACGCCACGCGAGCGCTCTGAAATAGTTGAAATTTACATTCAACAGAAGAAGTCAATTGTGAAAACTCAACGTGCTTTTAAAACATTAAAAAATGTGAGAAGTGCGCCTTCTAAGAACACCATTAAGCGTTTATACGAAAATTTTCGACTGGTAAGTAATGTCAGCCCGAATTGTATGGAATTTTGCATATACACCCAAATTAGGCCTGAAAATATGTATGCCAAATTTGATCGAAATCGGTTCAGATATAGCTATAGCTCCCATATATATTGTTCATCCGATTTGTTATTTTTGTCCACCGCCACCGTAATATGCACTATGCAACAACAATATTTGGGGAAATATATCAAATACAGCTCATAAATACATTTGCTAAATTTTATCGAGATCGGTTCAGATTAAGATATAGCTCCCATATATAACTTCGTCCGATTTACCTTTTATTGTGCATCAAACGTCTAATTTTTGTGCAAATGGGATGGAATTTGGCACTTACGACCGAATTAAGTCTAAAAGCCAGTATGTCGAATGTGGTGAAGATCGGTTCAGATATAGCTATAGCTTCCATATATATTATTCATCCGATTTGTTATATTTGTTACCCACAAACGTAATATGCACTCCGTAACAACGATATTCAGGGAAATATATCAAATACAGCTCAGAAATATCTTTGAAAAATTTTATCGAGATCGGTTCAGATTTATATATATATATAATATACATATATATCTTTATCTGATTTCAAATTAATTGTGCACCAAATGGGCAATACAATTCCGAATTTAAAAGATACAAATGCTTCGGCATATTTAGTCCTTTGAACTTTAAATTATAATTATAATCATAGCGTGTATGATTGAATTCTCCCATAAAAACTTTTAATTGTTATGTGGAGCTATACTAAATTAGCAAAGTGGTGTAGGGTATCATAAAGTCGGCCCCGCCCGACTTTAAGACTTTCTTTACTGGTTTTTTTTATACCCTCCACCATACTATGGAGGGTATATTAACTTTGTCATTCCGTTTGTAACTCCTCGAAATACTCATATCAGACCCAACAAAGTATATATATTCTTGATCAGCGTAAAATTCTAAGTCGATTTAGCGATGTCCGTCTGTCTGTCTGTCTGTCTGTCCGTCTGTCTGTCTGTTGTAATCACGCTATCTTTCGAATGAATTGAGATAGGTGGCTAAAATTTTGCACACATGTTTATTTTTCCAGTAGGCAGGTTAAGTTCGTAAATGGGCCATGTAGGTCCACGTTTTCATATAGCCCCCATATAACGGTACCTCCCTATATTCGGTATTTTGATGATTTTAGCGACATTATTCACGGGAATTGTTTTAAATTTGGTATTTGAAGTTCAAAATGGATACTACACCCTAAGACGGAAAATTATCCGTGCAGGTCCACGTCTTCGTATAGCCCCCATATAACGGTACCTCCCGATATTCGGTATTTTGATGATTTTAGCGACATTATTCACGGGAATTGTTTCAAATTTGGTATTTGAAGTTCAAAATGGATACTACATCCTAAGGCGGAAAATTATCCGTGCAGGTCCACGTCTTCGTATAGCCCCGATATAACGGTACCTCCCTATATTCGGTATTTTGATGATTTTAGCGACATTATTCACCGGAATTGTTTTAAAATTGGTATTTGAAGTTCGTTATGGGAACTAAAGTCTGTGACACAAAATTGTCTGTGCGGGTCCAGGTCTTCGTATAGCCCCCATATAACGGTACCTCCCTATATTCGGTATTTTGATGATTTTAGCTACATTGATCACCGTTTATTTCAAGTTTCGAATTTGAATATGGTAATGGCTTATGACCAACAATGCCTATGCATGTCCAGGTCGTATAGACCCCAAAATAACGGCTATATTCGGTATTTTTAAAATTTTAACAGAATTTTTTAAGGATTTTATTTTTTGAAAATTTCCAAATTCGTTGCAAATGGTGGAGGGTATTAAAAGTTCGGCCCGGCCGAACTTACTGCTTTTTAACTTGTTTTTTTTTTTGAGTTACTTTCCGATATTCCCTATTTTGGTATTCGGTAAAGACATTATTTACTAGAATTGTTTCAAATTCCGTACTTGAAGCTCTTAATGGATACTACTGCACTCACACACACGCCCACCACCCAACTGTTAACATCTAATCAAATCCCAAAACTCCAGAAATTGCAACAGTAAAAACAATAAATTATTAGCTAAGAACTTTTTTTAATATAATCAAATATATTGTTAGACAGATTTCCTTATGATGTTTGCTTGGCTTACAAAATTCCTTGCTTATGAACAACATTCGTTGCTAATCGTGTATGTCGGATACAAGAAAATATTGCAATCACAGTCGGTATCATGTATTAGTTGTCTTCGGAAGCATGTGTCCCTCTGAATTATTACTCTTCCGCCCATTTTGGCAGATTTTGGTTCGTTCTTCATACAGTCTAGAATCTGGAAGTTCGTTATAAAGAATGTATTTTCTTGAAAAAAAAAAAAAAAAAAACACCATTCGACCATTTACAAATGCTGCCGTGAATTTCGCAGATCTATTTGACTATTTGACTTCCTTTAATTTTCTTAGTGCCAATGTATAGTAGACTTCATAAGCTTTCCATATGTACCTATATTGTACCGGCAGAATTGTCCTGGAAGTTTGGTGTAAACTTGTCCTGACACATAGTATTGTGCTACGAGTTAATGGGTGTATGTAGCCTTACAATCTTTGGAATATAATTTAATTATGATTATATAATGCATTTTGTTAGCGTTTTTATACGATAAGTAATTAAAAATCAAAAATATTAAGGAAAAAACTATTTTTATGTAACTCTGTTAACGCTAACATAGCTATATTATTTTCTCTGTTAAATTCGTGGCTGTAGTTAAATTAGGAATTTATCGTAACGGACCTCAAGAATATATATAATTTGTTGGGTCGGACATGAGTATTTCGAGGAGTTACAAACGGAATGACAAAGTTAATATGCCCTCCATAGTATGGTGGAGGGTATAAAAATAATTGTAAAACAAAAAAAAAAAACAAGTTAAAAAGCAGAAAGTTCGGCCGGGCCGAACTTTTAATACCCTCCACCATTTGCAACGAATTTGGAAATTTTCAAAAATAAAATCCTTAAAAAATGCTGTTAAAATTTTAAAAATACCGAATATAGCCGTTATTTTGGGGTCTATACGACGTGGACATACATAGGCATTGTTTGTCATAAGCCACTACCATATTCAAATTCAAAACTTGTAATAAACGGTGAATAATGTAGCTAAAATCATCAAAATATGGAATATAGGGAGGTACCGTTATATGGGGGCTATACGAAGACCTGGACCCGCACAGACAATTTTCTTCCACAGACTGTAGTTCCCATAACGAACTTCAAATACCATTTTTAAAACAATTCCGGTGAATAATGTCGCTAAAATCATCAAAATACCGAATATAGGAAGGTACCGTTATATGGGGGCTATATGAAGACGTGGACCTGCACAGACAATTTTCTGTCTTAGGGTGTAGTATCCATTTTGAACTTCAAATACCAAATTTGAAACAATTCCCGTGAATAATGTCGCTAAAATCATCAAAATACCGAATATAGGGAGGTACCGTTATATGGGGGCTATACGAAGACGTGGACCTGCACGGATAATTTTCCGTCTTAGGGTGTAGTATCCATTTTGAACTTCAAATACCAAATTTAAAACAATTCCCGTGAATAATGTCGCTAAAATCATCAAAATACCGAATATAGGGAGGTACCGTTATATGGGGGCTATATGAAAACGTGGACCTACATGGCCCATTTACGAACTTAACCTGCCTACTGGAAAAATAAACATGTGTGTAAAATTTTAGCCACCTATCTCAATTCATTCGAAAGATAGCGTGATTACAACAGACAGACGGACAGACAGACAGACAGACAGACAGACAGACGGACATCGCTAAATCGACTTAGAATTTTACGCTGATCAAGAATATATATACTTTGTTGGGTCTGATATGAGTATTTCGAGGAGTTACAAACGGAATGACAAAGTTAATATACCCTCCATAGTATGGTGGAGGGTATAATAATAAACTCTGTTAAAAATCACAAAAGAAAGCAAGGAAATATATTAAACATAAATTGAATATAGTCAAATTTATTGTTGGACAGATTTCACTATGACGTTTGCTTGTCGTGTATGTCGGATACAAGAAAATATTGCAATCACAGTCGATATCAGGTATTATCTGAAGACAACTACGCAGATTTAGGATGTACAGGTATGTCCCTCAGAATTATTATTCTTCCACCTATGCAGTAGATTTCGGTTCTTTCGTTATAAAGTATGAAAAACCAACGCCATTCGGCCATTTATAAATGCTGCTATGAATTTCGCAGTTCTAGTTGATATAAAATTCTACCTAGGTCGGTCTTGTTGCATCCCAAAGGGCAACATATTTATCTTTATGTGTTTCGTCACACAGACAATTCATTTGGAAGCCGTGTTAGAAATGTTGACGGCTGCTTTACATAGATTAATAGCTCGCCGCAGTTGCCCCCGTTCCATATTGTCGGACAAATTTTTTTGGATCTTCACGAAAAATCAAAGTAGTACTAGAGAATTTCCACAAGAAAGATACGACCCCTTCTCTACCTCGTTATCAGATCAGGGTCATATTAAATCGAACTTTATAGAATTATCAAAACCATTTTCCCTATTTTGAAAAATGCATAATTCTATTAAATTTCTGGAGAAAGAAATAGCTATTTCTCGATAACTAAAACAGAAAATGCGTTCATTGTTAAATCGGTAAGATCTTGAGAACAATTTTATTAAATTACGATACATTTCCACAAGATTACCTATTTTATTTATCGCCAGGAACGAGAATTTTCAGAAACTCCAAATCTAGTGTCTCTAGTTTAAAGTTCTAGAGAACTAGAACTTTGATGGACCATATGACCCAAAAATTGTATATGCAGGTCCAGATCTTCGTTTTGATAATTTTACCGACATTATTATCCGCAATTGTTTCAAATTTCGTATTTTAAGTTCTTAATGGATACTACAGCGTGCGACCCAAAAAATGTGTAGGCAGACCATCGATAACTCGGTAACTAAAGCAGACAATGCAATTATTGTAGTGGGTACAACAATATATAACAGAAAATTGTATATGTTAGTCCACGTGTTCTTATAGCACACATATAACGTTACCTTCTTTTATTTGTTTTTTTTTTACTATTTTAGCGGTATTACTTACCAGAATTGTTTAATACAGTAATTTGAAAGACTTAATGTGTACTGCAGCGTACAACAAAAATTGAGTACGCAGTTTCACGTCTTTGTATGGCCCCCATAACGGCATAATTCACCGGAATTGTTTCAAATTTCTTACTTGAAGTTCTTAATAGGTACTACAGCATATGACGCTAGAATTGTGTACGCAAGACCACGTCTTCGCACAGCCCCCATATAACCGTTCCTTCTGATATTCGATATTTTAATGGTGCTAGTGACATTATTCAACGGAATTGGGTACTACAATCTGTTGCAGAAAATTGTGTCTGCAGGTCAACGTTGTCGTATAGCACCCATTAAACGGTAGATAACCTTTTCGGAATTTTAATGACATTATTCGCTGGAATTGTATTAAATTTCGTATTTGAAGGTCCTAATGGGTGCTATAGCCTGAAGGAAAAGGTGTGTATGCCGCCTATCGTCTTTGTATAGCCTCTATATAACGGTACATTCTTTATTCGGAATTTTAATGGCATTAGCGACATTATTCATCGAAATTGTATTAAGTCTATTATCTTAAGTTCGGAATCTGCCTATGGCAGCAAATTACTTATAGCTCCGCGTCTGCGTATAGTTCCTACATAACGGTTTCATTCAAATGGTATTTTTTGTCGGATTATAGTTAATTTGTAAAGTTCCTTCCAAATGGTGGAGGGCATTAAAATCCGGTCGGGCCGAATTTATCTGCTTTTCTACTTGTTTTAAATTAATTATTAAATTTTTTACTTGAGTTGTAGTATTTTTGAATAATTTCAATATTTCTCTTTGTAAAGTTCAACAAAAATATATTTAAATAGAAACAATTTATTCCCATGTAAATTAAATTGCTTTTTGTAATTGTAACACAAAAAATTATCTGTGCATATAATATAATGTTTTTATACCCTCCACCATACTCTGGAGGGTATATTAACTTTGTCATTCCGTTTGTAACTCCTCGAAATACTCATATCAGACCCAACTCTAAGTCGATTTAGCGATGTCCGTCTGTCTGTCTGTCTGTCTGTCTGTCTGTCTGTCTGTCTGTCCGTCTGTCTGTTGTAATCACGCTATCTTTCGAATGAATTGAGATAGGTGGCTAAAATTTTGCACACATGTTTATTTTTCCAGTAGGCAGGTTAAGTTCGTAAATGAAGGTCCACGTTGTCATATAGCCATGAAGGTCCACGTTGTCATATAGCCCTCATATAACGGTACCTCCCAATATTCGGTATTTTGATGATTTTAGCGACATTATTCACGGGAATTGTTTCAAATTTGGTTTTTGAAAATCAAAATGGATACTACAGCCTAAGACGGAAAATTATCCGTGCAGGTCCACGTCTTGGTATAGCCCCCATATAACGGTACCTCCCGATATTCGGTATTTTGATGATTTTAGCGACATTATTCACGGGAATTGTTTCAAATTTGGTATTTGAAGTTCAAAATGGATACTACACCCTAAGACGGAAAATTATCCGTGCAGGTCCACGTCTTCGTATAGCCCCCATATAACGGTACCTCCCGATATTCGGTATTTTGATGATTTTAGCGACATTATTCACGGGAATTGTTTCAAATTTGGTATTTGAAGTTCAAAATGGATACTACATCCTAAGGCGGAAAATTATCCGTGCAGGTCCACGTCTTCGTATAGCCCCCATATAACGGTACCTCTCTATATTCGGTATTTTGATGATTTTAGCGACATTATTCACCGGAATTGTTTTAAAATTGGTATTTGAAGTTCGTTATGGGAACTAAAGTCTGTGACAGAAAATTGTCTGTGCGGGTCCAGGTCTTCGTATAGCCCCCATATAACGGTACCTCCCTATATTCGGTATTTTGATGATTTTAGCGACATTATTCACGGGAATTGTTTCAAATTTGGTTTTTGAAAATCAAAATGGATACTACAGCCTAAGACGGAAAATTATCCGTGCAGGTCCACGTCTTGGTATAGCCCCCATATAACGGTACCTCCCGATATTCGGTATTTTGATGATTTTAGCGACATTATTCACGGGAATTGTTTCAAATTTGGTATTTGAAGTTCAAAATGGATACTACACCCTAAGACAGAAAATTGTCTGTGCAGGTCCACGTCTTCATATAGCCCCCATATAACGGTACCTCCCTATATTCGGTATTTTGATGATTTTAGCGACATTATTCACCGGAATTGTTTTAAAATTGGTATTTGAAGTTCGTTATGGGAACTACAGTCTGTGGCAGAAAATTGTCTGTGCGGGTCCAGGTCTTAGTATAGCCCCCATATAACGGTACCTCCATATATTCGGTATTTTGATGATTTTAGCTACATTATTCACCGTTTATTTCAAGTTTCGAATTTGAATATGGTAGTGGCTTATGACAAACAATGCCTATGTATGACCACGTCGTATAGACCCCAAAATAACGGCTATATTCGGTATTTTTAAAATTTTAACAGAATTTTTTAAGGATTTTATTTTTTGAAAATTTCCAAATTCGTTGGAAATGGTGGAGGGTATTAAAAGTTCGGCCCGGCCGAACTTACTGCTTTTTAACTTGTTTATTTATTGAGATTTTATATAAAGTGATAGAAACATCCAGGAGAAGTCGACCAAACATAGGTCCGAAGCTATTTATGTGAGTTTTTTGTTATGTATTTTTTATTTAACAACAAATTTAAACAATTTAAAATGCCACAGCGCCAATTTTATTTTAAAGGCTAGCTGGCAAAATTATCTATATCATAATACTACACTATAGTAAAACTTACACTTTAAACAATACAATTTTATGAATTGTTTTATAGTTTCGCTATTTACAAAGGAAAGGTTATTTCAACCTTTTCAATAAACATGTTATATTGCATGTGCGATAGTTAAACGATAAATTTAACTTAGAGGTTAGAAATCGCAAAAGGTTAAAAACAGTGCAGAGCTTTGATATCATTGGTCGATATGTTAATTATGAATGAATTAAATGCTGATATAATATAAACCTATCAACAGTGATTTTCCAAATTTATGCGATATTCCTATTCCCTATGCCATCGTGGATTGAAGGCAGTAAATGTGCTTGTTTCATAACAAATTTTAAGTAACAATTTCATTGCCATCCACATGAACGCTTACAATTTTATCATTTATAGAAGCATAAGGTCTATAACGTATGAATTTAGTCTTATTTCCTTCAGCTTTGAATTCAATAGAAGTTTATTTATCTGCAAATATTCACATAGAATGGAGGCATCATGTTCAATTTCAGTATGTAAAACCCTATTATAATTATAGTTGTAGATTAAGCTTACGCATCAGCGAACAAAATAGAAATTACCATAAATGGTTACTTCTTATATCTTCATTATAGATTTGGGATATTAACTGACCAAGTACATTTCCTTGCGGAACTTCACCTAAAACTCGAAGTACAGTGCTGGCATCATATCCAATTTGTGCTTATTGTTTCCTAATGGTCACGTTGGTAATCGGTCATTTTAAGTTTTGAAGTATGATTTCGTGCTAAACTAATATGGTAAAAAACACACCCACCACTTCCGCACGACCTCTATCTAGTCACACATATAATCAATCAGATATAGTCATATAATCAATCAGAATAGTTTGCATTTTTTATGGAGGGTATATTAATTTTGTCATTCCGTTTGTTACTCCTTGAAATACTCATGTCAGACCCAACAAAGTATATATATTCTTGATCAGCGTAAAATTCTAAGACGATTTAGCCATGTCCGTCTGTCTGTTTGTGTGTCTGTCTGTTGTAATCACGCTATCTTTCGAACAAATTGAGATAGAAAGCTAAAATTTTGCACACATGTATATTTTGCCAGTAGGCAGGTTAAAATCGTAAATATGCCATGTAGGTCCAAGAAATCATATAGCCCCCATATAACGGTACCTCCCGATATTCGGTATTTTGATGATTTTAGCGACATTGTTTACCGGAATCGTTTCAAAGTTGGCATTTGAAGTTCATAATGGACTACAGCCTAAGACAGAAAATAATCTATGTAGGTCCACGTCTTCGTATTGCCCCTATATAACGGTACCCCCCTATATTCGGTATTTTGATGATTTTAGCGACATTATTTATCGGAATCGTTCCAAATTTGGTATTTGAAGTTCGTAATAGATGCTGCAGCATTAAACGGAAATGGGCCATGTAGGTCCACTTCTTCGTATAGCCCCCATATACCGTACCCCCCGATATTCGGTATTTTGATGATTTTAGCGACATTATTTACCGGGATTGTTGCAAATTTCGCATGTGAAGTTCTTAATGGATACTTCAGCCCATGCCAGAAAATAATCTATGTAGGTCCACGTCTTCGTATTGCCCCTATATAACGGTACCCCCCTATATTCGGTATTTTGATGATTTTAGCGACATTATTTATCGAGATCGTTCCAAATTTGGTATTTGAAGTTCGTAGTAGATGCTGCAGCATTAAACGGAAATGGGCCATGTAGGTCCACTTCTTCGTATAGCCCCCATATACCGTACCCCCCGATATTCGGTATTTTGATGATTTTAGCGACATTATTTACCGGGATTGTTGCAAATTTCGCATGTGAAGTTCTTAATGGATTCTTCAGCCCATGCCAGAAAATTGTCTGTGCAGGTCCACGTCTTCGTATAGCCCCCATATAACGGTACCCCCTATATTCGGTGTTTTGATGATTTTAGCTACATTATAAACAGATTTTTCTTTAAGTTTCGCATTTCAATATTGTAATAATTTATGACAAAAGTTGTCTATGCAGGTCCACGTCGTCGTATAGGCATTCGGTATTTTTAAGGTTTTAACAGAATTTTTAACGGATTTTATTTTTATACCCTCCACCGTACTATGGAGTGTATATTAATTTTGTCATTCCGTTTGTAACTCCTCGAAATACTCATGTCAGACCCAACAAAGTATATATATTCTTGATCAGCGTAAAATTCTAAGACGATTTAGCCATGTCCGTCTGTGTGTCTGTCTGTCTGTTGTAATAATCATTAAAATAATACATTAAACATTAGGAGAATCATAGTGCAGCAATTTGCTTAGTAGGAAAGTAAGATGTTTTGTTTTTTGTTTAATCGTAGGTCCAAGTTATCATATAGCCCCCATATAACCGTACCTCCCGATATTCAGTATTTTGATGATTTTAGCGACATTATTCGCCGGAATTGTTTCAAATTTGGCATTTGAAGTTCGTAATGGATACTTCAGCCCATTGTCTGTGCAGGTCCACGTCTTCGTGTAGCCCCCATACCCCCCGATATTTGGTATTTTGATGATTTTAGCGACATTGTTTACCGGGATTGTTGCAAATTTCGCATGTGAAGTTCTTAATGGATACTTCAGCCCATGCCAGAAAATTGTCTGTGCAGGTCCACGTCTTCGTATAGCCCCCATATAACGGTACCCCCTATATTCGGTGTTTTGATGATTTTAGCTACATTATAAACAGATTTTTCTTTAAGTTTCGCATTTCAATATTGTAATAACTTATGACAAAAGTTGTCTATGCAGGTCCACGTCGTCGTATAGGCATTCGGTATTTTTAAGATTTTAACAGAATTTTTGACGGATTTTATTTTTATACCCTCCACCGTACTATGGAGTGTATATTAATTTTGTCATTCCGTTTGTAACTCCTCGAAATACTCATGTCAGACCCAACAAAGTATATATATTCTTGATCAGCGTAAAATTCTAAGACGATTTAGCCATGTCCGTCTGTGTATCTGTCTGTCTGTCTGTTGTAATAATCATTAAAATAATACATTAAACATTAGGAGAATCATAGTGCAGCAATTTGCTTAGTAGGAAAGTAAGATGTTTTGTTTTTTGTTTAATCGTAGGTCCAAGTTATCATATAGCCCCCATATAACCGTACCTCCCGATATTCAGTATTTTGATGATTTTAGCGACATTATTCGCCAGAATTGTTTCAAATTTGGCATTTGAAGTTCGTAATGGATACTTCAGCCCATTGTCTGTGCAGGTCCACGTCTTCGTGTAGCCCCCATACCCCCCGATATTTGGTATTTTGATGATTTTAGCGACATTGTTTACCGGGATTGTTGCAAATTTCGCATGTGAAGTTCTTAATGGATACTTCAGCCCATGCCAGAAAATTGTCTGTGCAGGTCCACGTCTTCGTATAGCCCCCATATAACGGTACCCCCTATATTCGGTGTTTTGATGATTTTAGCTACATTATAAACAGATTTTTCTTTAAGTTTCGCATTTCAATATTGTAATAACTTATGACAAAAGTTGTCTATGCAGGTCCACGTCGTCGTATAGGCATTCGGTATTTTTAAGATTTTAACAGAATTTTTGACGGATTTTATTTTTATACCCTCCACCGTACTATGGAGTGTATATTAATTTTGTCATTCCGTTTGTAACTCCTCGAAATACTCATGTCAGACCCAACAAAGTATATATATTCTTGATCAGCGTAAAATTCTGAGACGATTTAGCCATGTCCGTCTGTGTGTCTGTCTGTCTGTCTGTCTGTCTGTTGTAATAATCATTAAAATAATACATTAAACATTAGGAGAATCATAGTGCAGCAATTTGCTTAGTAGGAAAGTAAGATGTTTTGTTTTTTGTTTAATCGTAGGTCCAAGTTATCATATAGCCCCCATATAACCGTACCTCCCGATATTCAGTATTTTGATGATTTTAGCGACATTATTCGCCAGAATTGTTTCAAATTTGGCATTTGAAGTTCGTAATGGATACTTCAGCCCATTGTCTGTGCAGGTCCACGTCTTCGTGTAGCCCCCATACCCCCCGATATTTGGTATTTTGATGATTTTAGCGACATTGTTTACCGGGATTGTTGCAAATTTCGCATGTGAAGTTCTTAATGGATACTTCAGCCCATGCCAGAAAATTGTCTGTGCAGGTCCACGTCTTCGTATAGCCCCCATATAACGGTACCCCCTATATTCGGTGTTTTGATGATTTTAGCTACATTATAAACAGATTTTTCTTTAAGTTTCGCATTTCAATATTGTAATAACTTATGACAAAAGTTGTCTATGCAGGTCCACGTCGTCGTATAGGCATTCGGTATTTTTAAGATTTTAACAGAATTTTTGACGGATTTTATTTTTATACCCTCCACCGTACTATGGAGTGTATATTAATTTTGTCATTCCGTTTGTAACTCCTCGAAATACTCATGTCAGACCCAACAAAGTATATATATTCTTGATCAGCGTAAAATTCTAAGACGATTTAGCCATGTCCGTCTGTGTGTCTGTCTGTCTGTCTGTTGTAATAATCATTAAAATAATACATTAAACATTAGGAGAATCATAGTGCAGCAATTTGCTTAGCAGGAAAGTAAGATGTTTTGTTTTTTGTTTAATCGTAGGTCCAAGTTATCATGTAGCCCCCATATAACCGTACCTCCCGATATTCAGTATTTTGATGATTTTAGCGACATTATTCGCCGGAATTGTTTCAAATTTGGCATTTGAAGTTCGTAATGGATACTTCAGCCCATTGTCTGTGCAGGTCCACGTCTTCGTGTAGCCCCCATACCCCCCGATATTTGGTATTTTGATGATTTTAGCGACATTGTTTACCGGGATTGTTGCAAATTTCGCATGTGAAGTTCTTAATGGATACTTCAGCCCATGCCAGAAAATTGTCTGTGCAGGTCCACGTCTTCGTATAGCCCCCATATAACGGTACCCCCTATATTCGGTGTTTTGATGATTTTAGCTACATTATAAACAGATTTTTCTTTAAGTTTCGCATTTCAATATTGTAATAACTTATGACAAAAGTTGTCTATGCAGGTCCACGTCGTCGTATAGGCATTCGGTATTTTTAAGATTTTAACAGAATTTTTGACGGATTTTATTTTTATACCCTCCACCGTACTATGGAGTGTATATTAATTTTGTCATTCCGTTTGTAACTCCTCGAAATACTCATGTCAGACCCAACAAAGTATATATATTCTTGATCAGCGTAAAATTCTAAGACGATTTAGCCATGTCCGTCTGTGTGTCTGTCTGTCTGTCTGTTGTAATAATCATTAAAATAATATATTAAACATTAGGAGAATCATAGTGCAGCAATTTGCTTAGTAGGAAAGTAAGATGTTTTGTTTTTTGTTTAATCGTAGGTCCAAGTTATCATATAGCCCCCATATAACCGTACCTCCCGATATTCAGCATTTTGATGATTTTAGCGACATTATTCGCCGGAATTGTTTCAAATTTGGCATTTGAAGTTCGTAATGGATACTTCAGCCCATTGTCTGTGCAGGTCCACGTCTTCGTGTAGCCCTCATACCCCCGATATTTGGTATTTTGATGATTTTAGCGACATTGTTTACCGGGATTGTTGCAAATTTCGCATGTGAAGTTCTTAATGGATACTTCAGCCCATGCCAGAAAATTGTCTGTGCAGGTCCACGTCTTCCTATAGCCCACATATAACGGTACCCCCTATATTCGGTGTTTTGATGATTTTAGCTACATTATAAACAGATTTTTCTTTAAGTTTCGCATTTCAATATTGTAATAACTTATGACAAAATTTGTCTATGCAGGTCCACGTCGTCGTATAGGCATTCGGTATTTTTAAGATTTTAACAGAATTTTTGACGGATTTTATTTTTATACCCTCCACCGTACTATGGAGTGTATATTAATTTTGTCATTCCGTTTGTAACTCCTCGAAATACTCATGTCAGACCCAACAAAGTATATATATTCTTGATCAGCGTAAAATTCTAAGACGATTTAGCCATGTCCGTCTGTGTGTCTGTCTGTCTGTCTGTTGTAATAATCATTAAAATAATACATTAAACATTAGGAGAATCATAGTGCAGCAATTTGCTTAGTAGGAAAGTAAGATGTTTTGTTTTTTGTTTAATCGTAGGTCCAAGTTATCACATAGCCCCCATATAACCGTACCTCCCGATATTCAGTATTTTGATGATTTTAGCGACATTATTCGCCGGAATTGTTTCAAATTTGGCATTTGAAGTTCGTAATGGATACTTCAGCCCATTGTCTGTGCAGGTCCACGTCTTCGTGTAGCCCCCATACCCCCCGATATTTGGTATTTTGATGATTTTAGCGACATTGTTTACCGGAATCGTTTTAAATTTGGTATTTAAAGTTCGTAATGGATTCGTAATACTAAGTCCAAAAATGAGCCATGTAGGTCCACGTCCTCATATAGCCCCCATATAACGGTAGCCCCCGATATTCGGTATTTTGATGATTTTAGCGACATTATTTAGCGAAATAGTTCCAAATTTGGTATTTAAAGTTCGTAATAGATACTGCAGCACAAAACAGAAAATGGGCCATATAGGTTCAAGTTGTCATATAGCCCCCATATAACCGTACCTCCCGATATTCAGTATTTTGATGATTTTAGCGACATTATTCGCCATAATTGTTTCAAATTTGGCATTTGAAGTTCGTAATGAATACTACAGCCCAAGACAGAAAATTATCTGTGCAGGTCCACGTCTTCGTGTAGCCCCCATATAACGGTACCCCCCGATACTCGGTATTTTGATGATTTTAGTGACATTGTTTACCTGAATCGTTTCAAATTTGGTATTTGAAGTTCGTAATGGATTCGTAATCCTAAGTCAAAAAATGAGCCATGTAGGTCCACGTCCTCATATAGCCCCCATATAACGGTAGCCCCGGTCGCCATAATTGTTTCAAATTTGGTATTTGAAGTTCGTAATAGATACTGCAGCATAAAACAGAAAATGGGCCATATAGGTCCAAGTCTTCATATAGCCCCCATATACCGTACCCCCCGATATTCGGTATGTTGATGATTTTAGCGACATTATTTACCGGGATTGTTTCAAATACGGCATGTGAAGTTCGTAATGGATACTTTAGCCCATGCCAGTAAATTGTCTGTGCAGGTCCACGTCTTCGTATAACCCCCCTATAACGGTACCCCCCATATACGGTATTTTAATGATTTTAGCTACATTATAAAGAGATTTTTCTTTAAGTTTCGCATTTAAATATTGTAATTACTTATGACAAAAGTTGCCTATGCAGGCCCACGTCGTCGTATAAGCATTCGGAATTCTTAAGATATTAACAGAATTTTTAACGGATTTTATTTTTTGGAAATTGCCAAATTTGTACCAAATGGTACAGGGTATTAAAAGTTCGGCCCGGCCGAACTTACAGCTTTTTTACTTGTTTTCCTATAGCAGAGTACTTGGTCGAAAAAATTGATTTGACTTGACATTGATCATTACGGAATTGACACTATCTTTAGCATTTCTAGTATATCGATCAAATCGGCAACATTGTCTAAAATACCGTACGTCGCTTTCCGACGGATGGGTAGGCGTATCGGACTTACAAAGGAGGACAATTCACAACTATCACCGCTTTGCCGTTCGTCAAATAGTCCTTTGTCCCTTAATTTCGAAGCTATTATTATTGATAGTCTTCGAAGACAACATTCCGACTTACTTTTTGAAAATCTCACCACTAACTCTCTCCTGGCGTAGTATTTTGGCTCTAAGATTGGTCGAGTACACTCACTGCTAGAAAGTGCTTGCTGCGACTCCTCCCAGTTATCAGATGAGGGCATTTCATGTTCCAAGTTAACTTTTGAAGAATTACCATGTCTTGGCTACGATAGAAAATTGGTGAATTCTCGTCCTCTGTGGCCGATGTCAACCCTTAGGTTTGGTTAAAGGGTTCAGACCCTCGCCCAACAGTTCCTTTGGAGCTGGAAAGATGAATATGTACATGAAAATATGAGGAACGAATGGAAATTTAAAGAGCAGGATCTGCCTCCTCTAAAGTCCAAAGTTACGTTCGAGTCGCTGGCGTTTGAATAAATAGCGGCGCTTTAGGACTTCCCATTATCAAGTTGGTCGTTCAGACACACAACCATTCGATAAGTAGATAAAATGGTTTTCCTCTCGTATTTTGATGAAATGAAACTCGCGCAGAACAATTTTGGGTGCAGCCATACTGTATATAGTACAAAATGGTACTTCAATCAACTAATGTGCTGAGGGAGTTTAGTTTTTCCCTCTATTTCGAGAAATTAATTATTGTTTCCACAATATTTTATAGCAGTTAGAAATATGTTTGATAAAGTCTCGTCAATCTTTTGAAGCAGATTTACTCCCGAGGTTTTCGAGAGTTTTGCCGGCTCAATATCCGAAATTGGGTGGACGTGTCATGACGATGTTGAATACATATTTTCGGGTCTTTCATAATTACAGTCGAATGAAAACTTCATTGCTCTACTCATTATGCTCTCTTTTTATCGGCTGATGTTTTTGGCAACTTACAAACCTTCTCCTCATTCACAGGAGAAATCGGGCATACATAGATCCGAATCTATTCTGGGGATTTCATTTTCGTTATCAGAACATCTCAACGTTGTAAAAGGTGGGCTGTATGTTAGATAAAAAATTTAATTAAGGGGCCGTTAACAATGAAATAACGCTTAAGTAATTGTCAGAGGGGATTTTTCGACAATTCTAACGAAAAGCCCATTTAGAATGTACTTTTACACGATGACCATACAAAAAGGATCATGCACCGACATTACATCACCCCATCTTGTTTCAAGCAATATTAAATGCATATATTTCCAATGCAAACATACTTAATGTTTAATTTATATTGTTTTGCGATGTTAATGCATAACTACATTGTAAATGATAAACATCGTTAAGATCTATCAATGTCAAAGAACAACGGTTGGCGAATGTAGAGATAGTTGATATTTAATGTTAAAACACACACACTCTTTCTCGCTCTCTTCTTCTCACGCACCGAAGCTACTATGCAATTTAAGCTAATATTGTGTTTTCATTTCATATTATTTAGTAAGCCCCCATTTTGCTTTTTTTAACTAAACAAAATCCCTGTTATGTTTTATTTTATTTAATATATTGGATTTTGCTTCGCATCGCCTTTTAACGCACTGGCGCAAAAACAGAGTATTGAGAGCAACTGCGTTTTGTAAAAGTATGGTCCTCTCGAAACTTTTCTACCTCCTGATAGTTTACACGATATATACGTTGTTCACAGAACTTCTTGTATATATATATATATATATATATATATATATATATATATATATATATATATATATATATATATATATATATATATATATATATATATATATATATATATATATATATATATATATATATATATATATATATATATAGCTCCCAACTCCCATCAGCCTCACCCACTTTATGGTGTTTTAAAATTTAAAAGCATTATCTATTACTGTAGTTTAAAATGGTACGCATTTTAATTCAGATATTTCTATATAAACATGTTGCCGTTACCCAATGGTGGAGGGTATTAAAAGTTCGCCCGGCCGAACTGAATGTTATTTTTTTAATAGGGATTGCAGACCCTTTGAAGACCTATAAACACGACATTCTCTATCATTATTGAAATCAGACGGCTGTTCCATAAATATATGTTCTTCAATAATTCCATGTAAAAATGCCGTCGTAACGGCAAATGCTCATGGTCATCGCTGCAGCAATATTCAAGGTGGCTTTTATCGATTCATACCTAACCACGGGAGAGAACAAAAGATATTTTTAAGTATTTCGCTTAAAAATGTCGTTTTAACATCTAACTGAAAAATGCTATACGTGTGCTGACATTTAAATACTCATTTATTTGCCGAAAACAATTTTTGATTTGTTCCCTCCAAAAATTCATGCGTTGCTCTTCTTAATTGCCGATAGTTTTTTCCAATAACTTTCATCCTCCTGTCGTTGTAAATCCACTGGATTCAATTCGACAATATGAAATACAATATTGTTATTGCTTGTCATATCTATTTTTGGATATACTTCTGATGTCGTATGGTTCAATTGGTGTGACAGATCTCTTATTATAGTTCTTATTTTCTTCGTTATCTTGGTTATTTTCATCCCCTTTCATTTCAAACGCTTCGTGTAATATTTCCTTTGTTTCATTAGCAGTGACATCTATTGTACATTTTGTTGGATTATAAATAAGATATACATTACTTTCATCATTGTATCCTACATGTACATGAAACTAGTACTAAACATTTATTTGACTCACAAATTTAAATCCTTAGAATATGTGAAAATATTAGACCCACAAACCCAAAATGTATTTAACAAAATCCAAAAATTTAGATAAAAATTGAAATGTGTAAAAATATTTCAGACCAATACATGGTCTCATTCTTAAGCACAAGGGGTAAACCCACTGAACAAACTTCAAATCTACTGCAAAAAAAAAAAAAAAAAACAAATCACACCGAATTGACCACATCGAAAAGCAAGAACTGTCCTCAGAAGGCATGAGAAGGCATTCGTAGACTTGTACACCCGAGCAGAAAATACCAATTATTGTGTTGACATATTTAAAAACCCAACGTTCCGTTGGAGTACATAACATAATTTACGAAATCATAGGAAATGTTGGATATGATCAAAGGCGTCATGTCGTGGATGCTCACCGACCGATTTAGCATGGACCACAGTGCACAGTGGTCGCTGCCATTGGCCAAAATTCAAAAAATGAAAATCAGATATTTATTGTTAAATGTGTACACATGAACTCTTAAGTGGTTAAGATTTTTAGAAAACATAATAATCATGGCATTATTCTGACGGCCCACTTCGCGAATAGCATAAAAAAAGCAAAAAAGTGCTTAGTTTTTTTTCAGTTGGATCAGTGCAAAAGTGGAGCAAAAATATAACTGTATTACAAAATTAAATACTTTTCAAAATGACAAATCTTGACATAATTATTGAAAAGCAAAGTATTGACTTATTTTTAGTGAAGAAATTTGTGTGTTTAAAAGTTTTGTATAATATAGAAGATGTGCGTGTTCTAAGTTGGCATTAAGATTAATTTTGGCAATAAAATCTGATTTGAGTTAAAGTTTTAATTATTTTCCTCCCTGAATCCTCCAATGTAATTTTTTTCACGCTTTTAGTAATGGTCCTGAGATTCTAAAAGTGCTAATTTAATTCTCAGATTTTGTCAGATATGTATGTTATGCCAAAATACTGAAGTACTTCGATGCAATTTTGTCAGTTTTATGTTGTGACATAGAATATATTTTTGTCATTATATGTTGTTTGTCTTATTGATATATCTATTGACGAAGAAAAGTACTTCAAAGACAAAATATGTCCATTAAATCTCATAACTATTAGAAGAGAAGATAAAATTTACACCTTGATCATAAATTACAGCTTACTATGATGGACGGTGTGTAATGCCTTGACTCAGACGTCATCAGTTAAATGAAAGCCTGTTTGCAAAGAGAGGTTAAAACAAACAGTTATGAATTTGGATTATCGCCTCTGCATGCATATATTCGTTCTTTTTTTGAGTACATTCTTTATTATAGACTAGAAATTACAAAATTTGGCAAATCTCAGAAGAAAAAATTAATTCTAAAAAAGAAAAGAAAAAATCCATTTGAAAAAATCCCATTAATTGTATATAAGCCAAAGCAAGCAGGCAGCGGATCTTTAAATTTGGATTATCGCCTCTGCATGCATATATTCGTTCTTTTTTTGAGTACATTCTTTATTATAGACTAGAAATTACAAAATTTGGCAAATCTCAGAAGAAAAAATTAATTCTAAAAAAGAAAAGAAAAAATCCATTTGAAAAAATCCCATTAATTGTATATAAGCCAAAGCAAGCAGGCAGCGGATCTTTAAAACTGCGAGAGGATAAGTAAGTTATGATTCGCGTTCTCGTTAGGATATGCATTCTTGATTTTAAAATTAAAAATCTTTATAAAGGAAGCGGTTGACAACTATAATATCTGCCTTTTCCAACAAAAACGACACCAAAATCAAATTATGGATTCTCTTCTGCCGGTAATAATTTTGCAGGCAATATTAATATAAAAACTTTATAGGAATGTTCTTCTTGTATATATTCTGACAACTGAACGAACTTTTTGTGGGCCTCTAAATCCTTAAAACCCTTTAGCCCAGCAGCAAACCAGCAAATTTTTTTATTTGGGCTCCACTATTTGAAGCAACAGATCCTGACATTTCGCACGTAAATCATTAGAAACGGCCGCTTGCCGCTAACTAAATGAAGTTTGCGACGCATTGTCAAAACCTACCAGGGGGTTGATGATAACATTAGAGTTGTAGACATCAAAACTTTCCTCGAAAGAAATAGTCGACCCATTACAAAAGTCGTCAAACTATTTACCGAGCGACTAGTGGAACCCTCTACAGTTAAAAATTTTTGTACAAATCAAGACTGAGAAGAATATGAGGAGTGAGACCTCCAAACAAGGTGTAAGGGACAGTTGGTGCGACCATAGACACCACACTTGCTACATGGGTAACCACAGTTGGATGACACCCTAAAATCGACACCCATTGCTTTGCCAACCTTTGCTTGGAAATTGGTGTTCATTCCCATTGCCCGGTACGTGTGACACTGGAATACTGTCAGTCAGTATGTCTCGGATTGCCTACTCAAAATTCTAAATGGTTTTAAAAGTTATCGCACACATCACAGAAGAATTGCCACGCAGACCCAACCGACCCTCTACTAGATGGCCCAACATCGTTCCTTACTTCTCAAGATCTCGCCGATCCAGACCCCAGAAACTACATTCCAATTGTCTTGGAACTGAGGGCCGATGTATATTCAGCCTTTTAACAAGAGGGATGTACATATGGCGGAATTGGCAATGTTAAAGCGTTCAAAACAAAGCTAGGATATGTATTTTCTTGTCCAATTCGGAATATGCCCAATAATTAATTTTTTTATCATTTACAGATATGACCGCGCAGGAGACAAGTACATGAATGTACCACTTTCTATTACGGCGACCATATTTATATGCCCACCACTGCGGGGTTTGGATACCACTGTTAAGTAGCAGATACCACATACCCAGCAATAAGTAAGTGTTTTGAATCTCTCTTTGGACATTGGAAATGTCGAAAACAGGTTGGCTGTGACGTTGCCAACTTTTTATTGTCATTCGAAGTTTGCAATTGAAGTTGCAAACTAAACAAATAGTGATTTGTTAATAAATTGAGAGAAGTGCATTATGGCAAATTAAATCGTTCATCCAAACAAATTGCTTACAATTATATTTACTTACCAATACTTCTAATAAAATACTCAACTAGAAATTTATCTGTTAATAAAATGTGTAATACTAGTGCACTTAACTCTCCAATGCCATTAAATTTATTCAATAAAATTAAAGATATATGTAATTTGCACTAGGATGCGTTTTGTCGCAAATTCGTTCTCTAATATATTGGTACATACACATATGAATCTTTTTATAATCTCCGCCTTCTTAATAGACCACTTAAAGTATATATTCATGATCTTCATAAAATTTTAGGTCGGTTTAACGATGTTCGTCCGTCTGCCTGTCTGTTGAAATCACAATAAATTGAAGGGCATTGGAGAGCTAAATACACTAATATTTTATATTTTATTAACAGATAAATTTCAAGGTAAGTATTTAGGTAGAAGTAGTGGTAAGTATAAAAATTCACTTTTCCTGGTTTGGTATAATTGTAAACAATTTTTTGTATGAACGATTTTACTTGCCATAATGCACTTCTCTCAATATATTAACAAACCAATACTCAACTAGGAATTTATCTGTTAATAAAATGTGTAATACTAGTGCACTTAACTCTCCAATGCCCTTACATTTATTTAATAAAATTAAAGATATATGTAATTTGCACTAGGATGCGTTTTGTCGCAAATTCGTTCTCTAATATTTTCGTACATACACATATGAATCTTTTTATAATCTCCACCTTCTTAATAGACCACTTAAAGTATATATTCATGATCTTCATAAAATTTTAGGTCGGTTTAACGATGTTCGTCCTTCTGCCTGTCTGTTGAAATCACAATAAATTGAAGGGCATTGGAGAGCTAAATACACTAATATTTTATATTTTATTAACAGATAAATTTCAAGGTAAGTATTTAGGTAGAAGTAGTGGTAAGTATAAAAATTCACTTTTCCTGGTTTGGTATAATTGTAAACAATTTTTTGTATGAACGATTTTACTTGCCATAATGCACTTCTCTCAATATATTAACAAACCAATACTCAACTAGGAATTTATCTGTTAATAAAATGTGTAATACTAGTGCACTTAACTCTCCAATGCCCTTAAATTTATTCAATAAAATTAAAGATATATGTAATTTGCACTAGGATGCGTTTTGTCGCAAATTCGTTCTCTAATATATTGGTACATACACATATGAATCTTTTTATAATCTCCGCCTTCTTAATAGACCACTTAAAGTATATATTCATGATCTTCATAAAATTTTAGGTCGGTTTAACGATGTTCGTCCGTCTGCCTGTCTGTTGAAATCACAATAAATTGAAGGGCATTGGAGAGCTAAATACACTAATATTTTATATTTTATTAACAGATAAATTTCAGGGTAAGTATTTAGGTAGAAGTAGTGGTAAGTATAAAAATTCACTTTTCCTGGTTTGGTATAATTGTAAACAATTTTTTGTATGAACGATTTTACTTGCCATAATGCACTTCTCTCAATATATTAACAAACCAATACTCAACTAGGAATTTATCTGTTAATAAAATGTGTAATACTAGTGCACTTAACTCTCCAATGCCCTTACATTTATTTAATAAAATTAAAGATATATGTAATTTGCACTAGGATGCGTTTTGTCGCAAATTCGTTCTCTAATATTTTCGTACATACACATATGAATCTTTTTATAATCTCAATCATCAATTTGCTTAGTAGGAAATTAAGATGTTTTGTTTTTTGTTTAATCGTAGGTCCAAGTTATCACATAGCCCCCATATAACCGTACCTCCCGATATTCAGTATTTTGATGATTTTAGCGACATTATTCGCCGGAATTGTTTCAAATTTGGCATTTGAAGTTCGTAATGGATACTTCAGCCCATTGTCTGTGCAGGTCCACGTCTTCGTGTAGCCCCCATACCCCCCGATATTTGGTATTTTGATGATTTTAGCGACATTGTTTACCGGAATCGTTTTAAATTTGGTATTTAAAGTTCGTAATGGATTCGTAATACTAAGTCCAAAAATGAGCCATGTAGGTCCACGTCCTCATATAGCCCCCATATAACGGTAGCCCCCGATATTCGGTATTTTGATGATTTTAGCGACATTATTTAGCGAAATAGTTCCAAATTTGGTATTTAAAGTTCGTAATAGATACTGCAGCACAAAACAGAAAATGGGCCATATAGGTTCAAGTTGTCATATAGCCCCCATATAACCGTACCTCCCGATATTCAGTATTTTGATGATTTTAGCGACATTATTCGCCATAATTGTTTCAAATTTGGCATTTGAAGTTCGTAATGAATACTACAGCCCAAGACAGAAAATTATCTGTGCAGGTCCACGTCTTCGTGTAGCCCCCATATAACGGTACCCCCCGATACTCGGTATTTTGATGATTTTAGTGACATTGTTTACCTGAATCGTTTCAAATTTGGTATTTGAAGTTCGTAATGGATTCGTAATCCTAAGTCAAAAAATGAGCCATGTAGGTCCACGTCCTCATATAGCCCCCATATAACGGTAGCCCCGGTCGCCATAATTGTTTCAAATTTGGTATTTGAAGTTCGTAATAGATACTGCAGCATAAAACAGAAAATGGGCCATATAGGTCCAAGTCTTCATATAGCCCCCATATACCGTACCCCCCGATATTCGGTATGTTGATGATTTTAGCGACATTATTTACCGGGATTGTTTCAAATACGGCATGTGAAGTTCGTAATGGATACTTTAGCCCATGCCAGTAAATTGTCTGTGCAGGTCCACGTCTTCGTATAACCCCCCTATAACGGTACCCCCCATATACGGTATTTTAATGATTTTAGCTACATTATAAAGAGATTTTTCTTTAAGTTTCGCATTTAAATATTGTAATTACTTATGACAAAAGTTGCCTATGCAGGCCCACGTCGTCGTATAAGCATTCGGAATTCTTAAGATATTAACAGAATTTTTAACGGATTTTATTTTTTGGAAATTGCCAAATTTGTACCAAATGGTACAGGGTATTAAAAGTTCGGCCCGGCCGAACTTACAGCTTTTTTACTTGTTTTCCTATAGTAGAGTACTTGGTCGAAAAAATTGATTTGACTTGACATTGATGATTACGGAATTGACACTATCTTTAGCATTTCTAGTATATCGATCAAATCGGCAACATTGTCTAAAATACCGTACGTCGCTTTCCGACGGATGGGTAGGCGTATCGGACTTACAAAGGAGGACAATTCACAACTATCACCGCTTTGCCGTTCGTCAAATAGTCCTTTGTCCCTTAATTTCGAAGCTATTATTATTGATAGTCTTCGAAGACAACATTCCGACTTACTTTTTGAAAATCTCACCACTAACTCTCTCCTGGCGTAGTATTTTGGCTCTAAGATTGGTCGAGTACACTCACTGCTAGAAAGTGCTTGCTGCGACTCCTCCCAGTTATCAGATGAGGGCATTTCATGTTCCAAGTTAACTTTTGAAGAATTACCATGTCTTGGCTACGATAGAAAATTGGTGAATTCTCGTCCTCTGTGGCCGATGTCAACCCTTAGGTTTGGTTAAAGGGTTCAGACCCTCGCCCAACAGTTCCTTTGGAGCTGGAAAGATGAATATGTACATGAAAATATGAGGAACGAATGGAAATTTAAAGAGCAGGATCTGCCTCCTCTAAAGTCCAAAGTTACGTTCGAGTCGCTGGCGTTTGAATAAATAGCGGCGCTTTAGGACTTCCCATTATCAAGTTGGTCGTTCAGACACACAACCATTCGATAAGTAGATAAAATGGTTTTCCTCTCGTATTTTGATGAAATGAAACTCGCGCAGAACAATTTTGGGTGCAGCCATACTGTATATAGTACAAAATGGTACTTCAATCAACTAATGTGCTGAGGGAGTTTAGTTTTTCCCTCTATTTCGAGAAATTAATTATTGTTTCCACAATATTTTATAGCAGTTAGAAATATGTTTGATAAAGTCTCGTCAATCTTTTGAAGCAGATTTACTCCCGAGGTTTTCGAGAGTTTTGCCGGCTCAATATCCGAAATTGGGTGGACGTGTCATGACGATGTTGAATACATATTTTCGGGTCTTTCATAATTACAGTCGAATGAAAACTTCATTGCTCTACTCATTATGCTCTCTTTTTATCGGCTGATGTTTTTGGCAACTTACAAACCTTCTCCTCATTCACAGGAGAAATCGGGCATACATAGATCCGAATCTATTCTGGGGATTTCATTTTCGTTATCAGAACATCTCAACGTTGTAAAAGGTGGGCTGTATGTTAGATAAAAAAATTAATTAAGGGGCCGTTAACAATGAAATAACGCTTAAGTAATTGTCAGAGGGGATTTTTCGACAATTCTAACGAAAAGCCCATTTAGAATGTACTTTTACACGATGACCATACAAAAAGGATCATGCACCGACATTACATCACCCCATCTTGTTTCAAGCAATATTAAATGCATATATTTCCAATGCAAACATACTTAATGTTTAATTTATATTGTTTTGCGATGTTAATGCATAACTACATTGTAAATGATAAACATCGTTAAGATCTATCAATGTCAAAGAACAACGGTTGGCGAATGTAGAGATAGTTGATATTTAATGTTAAAACACACACACTCTTTCTCGCTCTCTTCTTCTCACGCACCGAAGCTACTATGCAATTTAAGCTAATATTGTGTTTTCATTTCATATTATTTAGTAAGCCCCCATTTTGCTTTTTTTAACTAAACAAAATCCCTGTTATGTTTTATTTTATTTAATATATTGGATTTTGCTTCGCATCGCCTTTTAACGCACTGGCGCAAAAACAGAGTATTGAGAGCAACTGCGTTTGTAAAAGTATGGTCCTCTCGAAACTTTTCTACCTCCTGATAGTTTACACGATATATACGTTGTTCACAGAACTTCTTGTATATATATATATATATATATATATATATATATATATATATATATATATATATATATATATATATATATATATATATATATATAGCTCCCAACTCCCATCAGCCTCACCCACTTTATGGTGTTTTAAAATTTAAAAGCATTATCTATTACTGTAGTTTAAAATGGTACGCATTTTAATTCAGATATTTCTATATAAACATGTTGCCGTTACCCAATGGTGGAGGGTATTAAAAGTTCGCCCGGCCGAACTGAATGTTATTTTTATACCCTCCACCTTGGAAAGGAGGGTATATTAACTTTGTCATTCCGTTTGTAACATCCCTAAATATTCGTTTTAGACCCCATAAAGTATATATATTCATAATCAGCATAAAATTCTAAGTCGATTTAACGATGTCCGTCTGTCTGTCTGTCCGTCTGTCTGTCTGTCTGTCTGTTGAAATCACGATACAGCCCACATTATTTGACGTAGAGCTCCAAAATTTAGCAGAGCTATTTGCATTGTGTCTAGGATGGTTGGTATTGAAAATGAGATATATCGGTCCACGTTCTGGTATAGTCCCCATATAACGGTACCTCCCGATATTCGGTATTTTGATGATTTATGCCACATTTTTTTCACGGATTTGTCTTAAAATTGGTATTTGTAGGTCATAGCGGCTCCCTGAGCGTGTGGCAAAACATTGCATGTATAGGTCCACGTTGTGGTATAGCCCCCATATAAAGGTACCTCCCGATATTTAGTATTTTAGTTTTTTTTTACCACATTTTTTCACCGATTTGTCTAAAAATTGGTATTTGTGGGTCATAATGGTTTCCAGCTCCGGTGGCGGAACATTGCATGTATGGGTCCATAATTTGGTATAGTCCCCATATAACGGTACCTCCCGATATTCGGTATTTTGATGATTTATGCCACATTTTTTCACGGATTTGTCTTAAAATTGGTATTTGTAGGTCATAGCGGGTCCCTGAGCGTGTGGCAAAACATTGCATGTATAGGTCCACGTTGTGGTATAGCCCCCATATAAAGGTACCTCCCGATATTTAGTATTTTAGTTTTTTACCACATTTTTTCACGGATTTGTCTGAAAATCGGTATTTGTTGGTCATAATGGGTTCCAGCTCCGGTGGCGAAACATTGTAAATATAGGTCCACGTTTTGGTATAGCCCCCATATAACGGTACCTCCCGATATTCGGTAATTTGATGATTTTTGCCACATTTTTTCAGGGATTTGTTCGAAAATTGGTATTTGTTGGTCATAATTGGTTCCAACTTCGGTGGCGAAACATTGCATGCATGGGTCCATGATTTGATATAGCCCCCATATAACGGTACCTCCCGATATTCGGTTTTTTTATGGTTTTTGCCACATTTTTTCACTGATTTGTCTAAAAATTGGTATTTGTGGGTCATAATGGGTTCCAGCTCCGGTGGCGAAACATTGTAATTATAGGTACACGTTTTGGTATAGCCCCCATATAACGGTACCTCCCCATAATCGGCATTTTAATGGTTTTTGCCACATTTCTTCTAATGTTTCTTTTACCCTAAGGTGGAGGGTATTAAAAGTTTGGCCCGGCCGAACTTAATGTTTTTTTACTTGTTTTTAATAGGGATTGCAGACCCTTTGAAGACCTATAAACACGACATTCTCTATCATTATTGAAATCAGACGGCTGTTCCATAAATATATGTTCTTCAATAATTCCATGTAAAAATGCCGTCGTAACGGCAAATGCTCATGGTCATCGCTGCAGCAATATTCAAGGTGGCTTTTATCGATTCATACCTAACCACGGGAGAGAACAAAAGATATTTTTAAGTATTTCGCTTAAAAATGTCGTTTTAACATCTAACTGAAAAATGCTATACGTGTGCTGACATTTAAATACTCATTTATTTGCCGAAAACAATTTTTGATTTGTTCCCTCCAAAAATTCATGCGTTGCTCTTCTTAATTGCCGATAGTTTTTTCCAATAACTTTCATCCTCCTGTCGTTGTAAATCCACTGGATTCAATTCGACAATATGAAATACAATATTGTTATTGCTTGTCATATCTATTTTTGGATATACTTCTGATGTCGTATGGTTCAATTGGTGTGACAGATTTCTTATTATAGTTCTTATTTTCTTCGTTATCTTGGTTATTTTCATCCCCTTTCATTTCAAACGCTTCGTGTAATATTTCCTTTGTTTCATTAGCAGTGACATCTATTGTACATTTTGTTGGATTATAAATAAGATATACATTACTTTCATCATTGTATCCTACATGTACATGAAACTAGTACTAAACATTTATTTGACTCACAAATTTAAATCCTTAGAATATGTGAAAATATTAGACCCACAAACCCAAAATGTATTTAACAAAATCCAAAAATTTAGATAAAAATTGAAATGTGTAAAAATATTTCAGACCAATACATGGTCTCATTCTTAAGCACAAGGGGTAAACCCACTGAACAAACTTCAAATCTACTGCAAAAAAAAAAAAAAAAAAACAAATCACACCGAATTGACCACATCGAAAAGCAAGAACTGTCCTCAGAAGGCATGAGAAGGCATTCGTAGACTTGTACACCCGAGCAGAAAATACCAATAATTGTGTTGACATATTTAAAAACCCAACGTTCCGTTGGAGTACATAACATAATTTACGAAATCATAGGAAATGTTGGATATGATCAAAGGCGTCATGTCGTGGATGCTCACCGACCGATTTAGCATGGACCACAGTGCACAGTGGTCGCTGCCATTGGCCAAAATTCAAAAATGAAAATCAGATATTTATTGTTAAATGTGTACACATGAACTCTTAAGTGGTTAAGATTTTTAGAAAACATAATAATCATGGCATTATTCTGACGGCCCACTTCGCGAATAGCATAAAAAAAGCAAAAAAGTGCTTAGTTTTTTTTTCAGTTGGATCAGTGCAAAAGTGGAGCAAAAATATAACTGTATTACAAAATTAAATACTTTTCAAAATGACAAATCTTGACATAATTATTGAAAAGCAAAGTATTGACTTATTTTTAGTGAAGAAATTTGTGTGTTTAAAAGTTTTGTATAATATAGAAGATGTGCGTGTTCTAAGTTGGCATTAAGATTAATTATGGCAATAAAATCTGATTTGAGTTAAAGTTTTAATTATTTTCCTCCCTGAATCCTCCAATGTAATTTTTTTCACGCTTTTAGTAATGGTCCTGAGATTCTAAAAGTGCTAATTTAATTCTCAGATTTTGTCAGATATGTATGTTATGCCAAAATACTGAAGTACTTCGATGCAATTTTGTCAGTTTTATGTTGTGACATAGAATATATTTTTGTCATTATATGTTGTTTGTCTTATTGATATATCTATTGACGAAGAAAAGTACTTCAAAGACAAAATATGTCCATTAAATCTCATAACTATTAGAAGAGAAGATAAAATTTACACCTTGATCATAAATTACAGCTTACTATGATGGACGGTGTGTAATGCCTTGACTCAGACGTCATCAGTTAAATGAAAGCCTGTTTGCAAAGAGAGGTTAAAACAAACAGTTATGAATTTGGATTATCGCCTCTGCATGCATATATTCGTTCTTTTTTTGAGTACATTCTTTATTATAGACTAGAAATTACAAAATTTGGCAAATCTCAGAAGAAAAAATTAATTCTAAAAAAGAAAAGAAAAAATCCATTTGAAAAAATCCCATTAATTGTATATAAGCCAAAGCAAGCAGGCAGCGGATCTTTAAATTTGGATTATCGCCTCTGCATGCATATATTCGTTCTTTTTTTGAGTACATTCTTTATTATAGACTAGAAATTACAAAATTTGGCAAATCTCAGAAGAAAAAATTAATTCTAAAAAAGAAAAGAAAAAATCCATTTGAAAAAATCCCATTAATTGTATATAAGCCAAAGCAAGCAGGCAGCGGATCTTTAAAAAACGGGAATACTGCGAGAGGATAAGTAAGTTATGATTCGCGTTCTCGTTAGGATATGCATTCTTGATTTTAAAATTAAAAATCTTTATAAAGGAAGCGGTTGACAACTATAATATCTGCCTTTTCCAACAAAAACGACACCAAAATCAAATTATGGATTCTCTTCTGCCGGTAATAACTTTGCAGGCAATATTAATATAAAAACTTTATAGGAATGTTCTTCTTGCATATATTCTGACAACTGAACGAACTTTTTGTGGGCCTCTAAATCCTTAAAACCCTTTAGCCCAGCAGCAAACCAGCAAATTTTTTTATTTGGGCTCCACTATTTGAAGCAACAGATCCTGACATTTCGCACGTAAATCATTAGAAACGGCCGCTTGCCGCTAACTAAATGAAGTTTGCGACGCATTGTCAAAACCTACCAGGGGGTTGATGATAACATTAGAGTTGTAGACATCAAAACTTTCCTCGAAAGAAATAGTCGACCCATTACAAAAGTCGTCAAACTATTTACCGAGCGACTAGTGGAACCCTCTACAGTTAAAAATTTTTGTACAAATCAAGACTGAGAAGAATATGAGGAGTGAGACCTCCAAACAAGGTGTAAGGGACAGTTGGTGCGACCATAGACACCACACTTGCTACATGGGTAACCACAGTTGGATGACACCCTAAAATCGACACCCATTGTTTTGCCAACCTTTGCTTGGAAATTGGTGTTCATTCCCATTGCCCGGTACGTGTGACACTGGAATACTGTCAGTCAGTATGTCTCGGATTGCCTACTCAAAATTCTAAATGGTTTTAAAAGTTATCGCACACATCACAGAAGAATTGCCACGCAGACCCAACCGACCCTCTACTAGATGGCCCAACATCGTTCCTTACTTCTCAAGATCTCGCCGATCCAGACCCCAGAAACTACATTCCAATTGTCTTGGAACTGAGGGCCGATGTATATTCAGCCTTTTAACAAGAGGGATGTACATATGGCGGAATTGGCAATGTTAAAGCGTTCAAAACAAAGCTAGGATATGTATTTTCTTGTCCAATTCGGAATATGCCCAATAATTAATTTTTTTATCATTTACAGATATGACCGCGCAGGAGACAAGTACATGAATGTACCACTTTCTATTACGGCGACCATATTTATATGCCCACCACTGCGGGGTTTGGATACCACTGTTAAGTAGCAGATACCACATACCCAGCAATAAGTAAGTGTTTTGAATCTCTCTTTGGACATTGGAAATGTCGAAAACAGGTTGGCTGTGACGTTGCCAACTTTTTATTGTCATTCGAAGTTTGCAATTGAAGTTGCAAACTAAACAAATAGTGATTTGTTAATAAATTGAGAGAAGTGCATTATGGCAAATTAAATCGTTCATCCAAACAAATTGCTTACAATTATATTTACTTACCAATACTTCTAATAAAATACTCAACTAGAAATTTATCTGTTAATAAAATGTGTAATACTAGTGCACTTAACTCTCCAATGCCATTAAATTTATTCAATAAAATTAAAGATATATGTAATTTGCACTAGGATGCGTTTTGTCGCAAATTCGTTCTCTAATATATTGGTACATACACATATGAATCTTTTTATAATCTCCGCCTTCTTAATAGACCACTTAAAGTATATATTCATGATCTTCATAAAATTTTAGGTCGGTTTAACGATGTTCGTCCGTCTGCCTGTCTGTTGAAATCACAATAAATTGAAGGGCATTGGAGAGCTAAATACACTAATATTTTATATTTTATTAACAGATAAATTTCAAGGTAAGTATTTAGGTAGAAGTAGTGGTAAGTATAAAAATTCACTTTTCCTGGTTTGGTATAATTGTAAACAATTTTTTGTATGAACGATTTTACTTGCCATAATGCACTTCTCTCAATATATTAACAAACCAATACTCAACTAGGAATTTATCTGTTAATAAAATGTGTAATACTAGTGCACTTAACTCTCCAATGCCCTTACATTTATTTAATAAAATTAAAGATATATGTAATTTGCACTAGGATGCGTTTTGTCGCAAATTCGTTCTCTAATATTTTCGTACATACACATATGAATCTTTTTATAATCTCCACCTTCTTAATAGACCACTTAAAGTATATATTCATGATCTTCATAAAATTTTAGGTCGGTTTAACGATGTTCGTCCTTCTGCCTGTCTGTTGAAATCACAATAAATTGAAGGGCATTGGAGAGCTAAATACACTAATATTTTATATTTTATTAACAGATAAATTTCAAGGTAAGTATTTAGGTAGAAGTAGTGGTAAGTATAAAAATTCACTTTTCCTGGTTTGGTATAATTGTAAACAATTTTTTGTATGAACGATTTTACTTGCCATAATGCACTTCTCTCAATATATTAACAAACCAATACTCAACTAGGAATTTATCTGTTAATAAAATGTGTAATACTAGTGCACTTAACTCTCCAATGCCCTTAAATTTATTCAATAAAATTAAAGATATATGTAATTTGCACTAGGATGCGTTTTGTCGCAAATTCGTTCTCTAATATTTTGGTACATACACATATGAATCTTTTTATAATCTCCACCTTCTTAATAGACCACTTAAAGTATATATTCATGATCTTCATAAAATTTTAGGTCGGTTTAACGATGTTCGTCCGTCTGCCTGTCTGCTTAAATCACAATAAATTGAAGGGCATTGGAGAGTTAAATACACTATTATTATTTATTTTATTAACAGATAAATTTCAGGGTAAGTATTTAGGTAGAAGTAGTGGTAAGTATAAAAATTCACTTTTCCTGGTTTGGTATAATTGTAAACAATTTTTTGTATGAACGATTTTACTTGCCATAATGCACTTCTCTCAATATATTAACAAACCAATAGTAAGTACGTGCTGAGTGTTTAAAATTGCAAGTTTCGAATGACAATAAAAATTGGCAAAATCACAGCCAACATGTTTTTTACTGTGACATTTCCAATGTCCAAAGAGAAATGCAAAACACTCAAACAATATTCTACCGCTTGTTTACTTATTGGTGTATATGTGATATCTGCTACATCACAGTGGTATCCAAAACCTACAGTGGTGGACATAGAAATATGGTGACCATAATAAAAAATGGTACATTCCTATATTTGTCTCTCACGCTGTGATATCTGTGAATGATAAAAAAGTAATTATTTGGTGTTTAATTTAGAATCATAAATACTTTAATTTTCTTTGTCGTCTCCACATTCATTGTGTTTGAGACTTTAACTAGCATTTGTTACTTGTTACAATCTGCATATTTCTGTTTGTTACATGACTGAACTGTCAAATGCAGATTCTATCAAATATCAATTTGGCGCCGACGCCTCCTTTCGACATTATCAACACTCACTCTTCTTCTTACTGCCAACAACCAAATGGCAATCTGTCTTACACCTCTTATAATCTCATTTTAATTTTCCCTAATAAAATTTATAATTTAATTTTAATCTACCCCAATAAACCTACCATATTTTGTTTTGATTATAAAAATAAAACGTTCGTGCTTTACTTATTTCTTGTATTTTACACCCAATTTCGGTGCTAACATTATTTGGTACTTCGAGACGGATACGAGCATCGAGACGTGACGAGATCGTAAGCTCAATAGAAGAGGAACCAAATAAAACTAACATTCTTTTGGAAAATCTTCTAAATCTTACAACCGAACTTATAAACATTTACATCTTTCTCAACTTGTTATTCTTTCGTTCTACCTGAACGAAGTAGCATAACCATGTAAGTTGGTTTGGCTGTTACAACAAAAACCTCTTCGTCGACCGTGCCTTGTCTATTATTACAACAGTGTTGGCTTTGTTTATTCGGGATACCATAGTATTTTGTTTTTGCAAAATGGTCATCACCAATCCCTTTATTGTTGTTTTTATAAAAACAACGTTTGTTTATTAGTGGTGAACGATGGTAATGTTAACCAGGGGATAGGGCAGGGAATACCTAGTTTTCGGAAAGAGCCCCCACCCTCATCAGCTCCCTGGTTTTTCGTCTGGGATATTCTCCCCAGAAATTAGTTTACAAAAACATTTTTTACCCAATTTACGAGATCGTAAGCCCAATAGAAGAGGAACCAAAGAATTAAATAAAACTAAAATTTTTATGGAAAATCTTCTAAATCTTACAACCGCACATATAAACATTTACATCTTTCTCCTATTGTTATGCTTTCGTTCTACCTGAACGAAGTTGCATAACCATGTAAGTTGGTTTTGTCTGTTACAACAAAAACCTCTTCGTCGACCATGCCTTGTCTTTTTTATCACAGTGTTGGCTTTGTTTGTTCGGGATACCATAGTATGTTGTTGTTGCAAAATGATCAGGCTTAATACCTTTATTGTTGTTTTGTTTATGAAAACAACGTTTGTTTATTAGTGGAGAACGATGGTAATGTTTATCAGGGGGTAAGGCAGGGAATACCTTGGTTTCGGAAAGAGCCACCAATTTTCATCAGTTCCCTTGTTTTTTGTCTGGGATATTCCCCCCAGAAATGATTAAGGATTGGTGGCTCTCTCCGAAATCTAGGTATTCCCAGTCCTAACCCCTGGTAAACATTACCATTGTTTTTCACTAATAAACACACGTTGTTTTATAAAAACAACAATAAAGGAATTAAGCCTGACAATTTTGCAACAACAAAATTCTGTAAAAATCTTAAAAAATACCGAATGTAGCCGTATATTGGGGTCTATACGACGACGTGGACCTGCATAGGAAACTTTTTTCATAACCTATTACAATATTCCAAATCTGTTTATAATGAAGCTAAAATCATAAAAATACCGAATATAGGGAGCTACCATGGGGGTTATATAACGCGAAACTGCACAGACAATTTTTTGGCATAGGCTGTAGTATCCATTACGGACTTCAAATGCGAAATTGGATACAATTCCGGTGAATAATGTCGCTCAAATCATCATAATACCGAATATAGGGGGCACCGTTATGCATGCATAGGCTGTAGTATTAATTATGAACTTCAAATACCAAATTTGAAATAATTCCGATAAATAATGTCGCTAAAATCATCAAAATACCGAATATCGGGAGGTACTGTTATATGGGGGCTATACGAAGACGTGGATCTAAATAGCCCATTTTCTGTCTTGGGCTGTAGTATCCGTTACGAACTTTAAATACCAATTTTGAAATAATTTCGATAAAAAATGTCGCTTAACCTATCAAAATACCGCATATCGGGAGGTACCGTTTTATGGGGGCTATACGAAGACGTGCACCTACACGGCCCATTTTCAAAACCAAAAGTCCTGCAGACTTAATACACGTTTGAGTAAATTTTTATAAACTTACTTCATGTCGTTATGCTGATCAAGAATATATGTACTTTGTGGGGTCTAAAATGTGTATTTCGAGGTGTTACAAATGGAATGACAGACTTAATATACCCTCCTACCACCAAACTCCGAAAATCGCTTGTTGGTATATTCTATCTTTTCACTGATCTCTCATACACAATTATTTTAACATATTTACGCGCGTGATATATGTACGCTTGCGGTCGATAGTTTGTTGTGCTTGGTTAGGCAGCCGTCGCTCGCTTAGTTTTTTATTTCTCTTTTTCTTTCCTCCTTGTTACGTGTGCGCTACACCATTCAGTTCGGACGATTCGTATAAATAACATACTCCTGGATTATCTTCTACGAAATTAAATACATTGGAGATAATATTTTATATTTCTTATAAGTTTTATTAAATATATAAATATATAGTTTTTTAAAATCTTATTTATTTTTCTGCCACTTTTAAAAATTTGTTTTTCCTAGAACTTCGGGAAACTTTTAGCATTTTGGAAGATTTATTAATTGTTTTGGTAAAACTTCATATTATATTGGGCATCTTCTTCACATCTTTTCAAAATTTTTTGGAAATGTTGGTCGATTATAAAGAAATTGGTTTCTCTCTTTAAATATTTTTAACTTATTTGAATAAAATTGGTCGATTTTAATTTTTTTTCTAAAAGAAATTGGTTTCTCCCTTGAAGAAAAAGGTCGGATATATTTTAAAATGGTTATACTTTTGACGTTTTTGTCGGAATTTGTGGAAAACTTGTTTAATATTTATTACTTTCCAAAAGAAATTGGTTCTCTGCCAAAAAATAAGATCATTTTGTAAAATTTTACTGGATATTTCCTATTATTTTATCACTTGCGGGAATTTTCAGTTTATATTTCAAGTTTCTGGTCAAAGAAAGTCGTATACATTTGGATAAAATTGTTGGAGCCTTTTAATAATTGCCGTTTTTTTTAAATAAAATCTACAAATATGGCGTATGCTCCTTTGGACAGCTTTATCTGAGTTTCTGATACCTTCGTAAGGTTTGGACAATGAAACCAAAGGAAATTAACCTCTGTGCAGTAGAAATTCATAGCACCGAGCTAGAAAAGTATTGGAAAAACCCAGAATGTCTTCGATACACGTCTGCTCTTCTTGCAAACGTCTGAGGACACCACAAGAAAAATTTCATAAATATGAAATCGTGCATCAAGATTATATGAAATGCTTAACAGATGTAAATAATCAGTAGTTAGAATTTGGAGGTTCGAAAAAATAGCTGATCTCCTCTTGTTGTAGTTCAGTAGCTTCTCTTTTGCAGCATCCCTGTAATACTCCTCAAGAATTGCAGTCTTCTGAAGTGGCTGTAGAGTTAACGAGCTCTTCTACTTATACTTCTAAGAAAGTAGGTAAGACTAGCTCCCCAATATCAAATATTGGGAATCATAGTGTTCAACAGAGTTTTCTTGATCCTCAAAATGATGACATTTTGCATAATTTAGCGCAGCCTCCGAGTGATATAGATGTTTTCGAAGGAGATTTTCAATCTTGGCCCATGCTTAGAGATATTTTTAGCACGGTTTACATAAATAATTCGCGTTTGAGCGATATAGAGCGTCCTTGCTACCTTACGCGCAAAACTAAGATGCTCGAGAAATTGTTTCGAGATTTCCATTGACCCACCGTAGTTTCGGTCTAGCGTGGAAGGCTTTAAAAGATAATTATGGCAATGCGCGGTTACTTGTTCAAATCCAATTCAAAACTCTTTTCGCTTTGCCCATAGTAAAAAATGACTTCGCTTCGGGATTAAAAACAATACAACGTGGAATTAATGATTCTTTGTCAGCAATGTCCATATATGACATCCATAAAAATTATACCTATTTCTATACCCTCCACCATCATATATGACATCCATAAAAATTGGACCTATTTCTATACCCTCCACCATTATATGGAGGGTATATTAACATTTTCATTCTGTTTGTAACTTCTCGAAATAGTAAAAAAAAGACCCTACAAAGTATATATATTCTGGATCAGCGTAAAATTCTAAGACGATCTAGCGATGTCTGTCCGACTGTCTGTTGTAATCACGCTATCTTTCGAACGAATTGAGATAGAAGGCTAAAACTTTGCATACTTGCATAGTTTACCAGTAGCCATGTCGGTCCACGTTTTCGTATAGTCCCAATATAACGTTACCTCCCGATATTCGGTATTTTAATGATTTTAGCGACATTATTTTCCGGAATTATATAAAATTTCGTTTTTAAAGTTCGTAATGGGTACTACAATCTATGCCAAAAATGTTTGTATGCTGGCCCAAATCTTCGTATAGTCCCCATATAACGATACCTCCCGATATTCGGTATTTTGATGATTTCAGCAACATTATTCACCGGAATTGTTTCAGATTTCGTACTGGAAGATCCAAATTGGTACTTAAACTTAAGACAGAAAATTTCTTGTGCAGGTCCACGTCTTCGGTATCTCCTGTTACTCCGTATTTTCATGTTTTTTGCGATTCAAAGTAATTGTAAAAAAGTTCGGATTTGAATTTCGTAATGGGCACTACAGCCTATGACGAAAATCTTCGTATACAGGTCCACGTCTTTTTTAGTCCCCGTATAACGGATTTCATTCAAGTGACAGTTTTCGGACTTTTTGTTTAATTTTTTCATTTCCGTCGAAATGGTGGAGGGTATTTGTTTAAGTTAGAATTGCAAATTGCCAAACGATCCAGAGAGCATACGTTCGCTTAATACGGACTGTAGAGAGATGCATTCTTGGGCTACAAGGTTGCCAGCAACTTCCCCTTGGAGCCTACGTTCGCTTGGCTCGGACCGTAGGGAGAAAGCCTTCCCAGTCTGAAGATTTTCCCTACAACTCTCCTTGGGGCCTGCGTTCGCACAGCTCGGACCGTAGGCATCTTTTCCAAGTCATTTCTCTACAACTCTCTCTGGGTACTCCTTCAGCCCGTGTTGCTGTTAAAGATTTCCTGGAAGCATTGGTGCTTCCAGCCACCTCGATGCATTGCGACTTTGCATTTCATAGGGACTCTTCTGATAGCTACGGGGCTAATCGGACACTCTCTTGTTTGAACTTCGGAGCTCACCGCATAACAATGGTAATCTGTCAACTCGGGTTGACCAACTCTCACAACATCAATAAACGGTCATTTATATTATATTTAACTAATCCACCTTGATTTTATTTATCTTTTTATTTCTATACGGTCACGGTTTGTATACCTGAGAGAACATCAGCGTCTCATACGGAGAGACGGTCCAATCGAGCTGGATTTCTCATCAGTGCCTTTCCCTTTGTTTCCTCCAGGCATTACGTACAGAAAATCATCCCCCCGCATCCTCATACAGTCCACACAACATACGTAAAAAACATCATCTTCATCAATTATCAACAAAATAACAGGTACGTGAAATCATTTTCTAAAAGTGAGCGAAAAGGAAAAAATAGAATAAACAAAAGAAAAAAAGTCGCGAGTGCATATTGGTAACATAATTGTATTAAACACATATGTGCTGGTCGTCCATATATCACCCTAATCTCGGCATAAACGGCAATATACGTATTTGGTTTGCATTGTGTTTCTTTTTTAATCCCAATGCATTGAAGTCCCTTCCAAGAAGTGTTAACAATTTAATATTTGTTAGAGTTTGAATTCGGACAGACATACTTCTCTATAAGCATCATTTATTGTCGTTTAAAATAACAAAAGAGCATTGGTTTATGCAGTAGTGAATTTTATTTTCGTTTTGATCATTCACTTACAGCATACCTACTTCGCCAAATGATCTTTTTGTTTGTTGTTATTGTTATGCCTATTCGCCGCCTCTCATTGCATTGAAAAAAAAAAAAAAAAATAACAATAACAACATATCGATATTCCAACCACTGGTCACATACCGAAAAAAAAACTATTTGGTTGTTCGCTCCGTTGTTGTGAGAGCTTACATTTACTTTTTATTTTTTTTTTCTTCTTACAACTCAGTCGCTGCTGCCCTACCGCTTGACCGCTTGTTTGTTTGACGTCGCTTGTGTTTTATTTTGATTTGTCTATTTTCGTTATTTCGCCGCACAGTGGGTCGCATATGAAAAAATTCATAATTTATTTTTAAATAAATTTATGAAAATAGACAGTTGGTGTTTTTTTCTTAATTTAATTCATATTTTGCTAACAACGGGGTTTTTGGACATTTGCACCCTACAGCCAACCACATATATACGAATAGTGATATTATTTTTGTCGGAATAAAATACAGTATATTTTTAATTTTTATATAAAATAATTGCTTGGTTTCCTGGTTATAAAGAGTACTATTTTTCACTTTTGTTATATTGGGCAAAAATTTCTTAATTATTGCGTACCGGTCACATCGGAACGGCGGAAGAATAAACTTTATTTTTCTTGGAAAATTTATTGGATTATAAAGATTTTTTATATTTTCTTGCTTCAAAAATCAACTTGGTGGTATTTCTTGGAATTTTAGTTTTTTTTTTTTTTTTTCTCTAAACGCACACCCTACGGACGGTCCTATCGAGAGTTTGAAATATAATTTATGGAATTAGTTTTGGCAGTTAAATAATAACTTGGTGTTAAACAAATATTTTTAGATATCTGTGGCTTATATAGTGCTTGTTTTTACATTTTCTGACTTGCGATAAATAGTAGAACTCCTCCATCGTCCATCTTACTGAGTACAATTTGATATTCAGTGGTTCTTGCTCTTTCTCGTCGAAATTTCAAGTATTTTCTTTTCTGGTTTTAATACTTATTCACCATGCCGTACACACCTTTGGACATGTTTATTAGAGCTTCGGATGCTCTCATTAAATTTGACGCACATTTCAATTTCGTGCGCGATGAGGACATTGATGAGTTTGAACTAGAGGTTCGTTCCCGAGAAATCGGAAAATTGTGGGCAAAAGTTCAGGAAATGTTTGATAAATGCCTGGACTATTTGATGTCATCGGTAGATTCACGAAAAGAGGATATCGATTCAGTAGACAGAAAATAAGAGGTTTCGCTTCAGACATATATTAAATGTCTTTCGGTCATTAAGTGGAGACTTACCGAATATCGGAAACTCCCATCGTCACCTCCTAATTCTATCTTAAATGGTTCTATTGTGTCATTAGTTAAAACTTCGGAAAACGCAGTTCCCAATTTAAGTTCGTCGTCCCGAAAATCTAAGGATATGGGAGCGCAGGTCGATACAATTGCTTCTGAAGTTTATTCAATGAAAAGTGCTAGAAACGACGTCTCAGGTTGGTTTCCTTCGGATAATGTTCACTTCCTTACCCTTCCTCCGTGCGATGTTGAAGTTTTCAAAGGAGATTTTCTTTCATGGCCGACTTTTCGGGATTTGTTTAGTACAGTTTTCATAAACAATGCCCGCTTAAGTGATATAGATAACCTTTGTCATTTAGTGCAAAAAACATCCGGGGAAGCTAGGGAAATCGTAAACAAATTTCCTCTCACTCACCGAAGTTTCACTTTAGCTTGGACCGCTTTAAAGAGTACTTTTGACAATAAACGAGTCATTGTGAATAGTCATCTCAAGATTTTATTTGACCTTCCCACGGTAAATCGAGAGACTAGTTCTAATTTAAACAAGTTAAAAAGCAGTAAGTTCGGCCGGGCCGAACTTTTAATACCCTCCACCATTTGCAACGAATTTGGAAATTTTCAAAAAATAAAATCCTTAAAAAATTCTGTTAAAATTTTAAAAATACCGAATATAGCCGTTATATTGGGGTCTATACGACGTGGACATACATATGCATTGTTTGTCATAAGCCATTACCATATTCAAATTCGAAACTGGACCCGCACCGACAATTTTCTGTCATAGACTGTAGTTCCCATAACGAACTTTAAATACCAAATTTTAATAATGTCGCTAAAATCATCAAAATACCGAACATAGCGAGGTGCCGTTATATGGGGGCTATACGAAGACGTGGACCTGCACAGACAATTTTCTATCTTAGGATGTAGTATCCATTTGGACCTTCAAATACCAGATTTGAAACAATTCCCGTGAATAATGTCGCTAAAATCATCAAAATACCGAATATCGGGAGGTACCGTTATATGGGGGCTATACGAAGACATAGACTTGCACAGACAATTTTCTATCTTAGGGTGTAGTATCCATTTGGAACTTCAAATACCAAATTTGAAACAAATCCGGTGAATAACATCGCTAAAATCATCAAAATACCGAATATAGGGGGGTTACCGTTATATGGGAGCTATATGAAAACGTGGACCTACATGGCCCATTTACGAACTTAACCTGCCTACTGGAAAAATAAACATGTGTGCAAAATTGTAGCCATCTATCTCAATTCATTCGAAAGATAGCGTGATTACAACAGACAGACATACGGACAGACAGACAGACAGACGCACATCGCTAAATCGACTTAGAATTTCACGCTGATCAAGGATATATATACTTTGTTGGGTCTGACATGAGTATTTCGAGGAGTTACAAACGGAATGACAAAGTTTATATGCCCTCCATTGTATGGTGGAGGGTATAAAATTCTTCAACGAGGTATAAACGCCTGCTTGTCGGCTATGGCTGTTTACGATATTCCAACGGATCAATGGGATCCTATTTTAGTCTTTTTGTGTATTCAACGTTTGCCTAGGTTAACGGTCACCTTGTGGGAGCAAAGTATACGCGATAAATCGGCATTATCTTCGTGGATAGATTTAGATTTATTTCTGACTGAGAGAATTCAGACTCTTGATTGTTTACGGGACATTAAGGGTTCTGATTCGCATACCAGATCGAATCAAGCCAAGGTTCAGCCTCACTTCAATAATGCTTCGGTAAATGTTCACGGCAAATCCTCTTCGGAATTCTTTTGTTCGCTCTGTCCCAAACAATATCATTCTCTTCGGTTATGTCCTAAATTCCGAATATTGTCGATAGAAAAGAAATTGTCTGTTGTCAAAACACAGGGATGTTGTTGGAACTATCTGTCTTGGGGAAGAGGGCAAAAGTTCTAATCGGTGTAGTATTTGCAAAGGCACTCATCATTCGTTAATACATAGACAAAGCAATGATACTCGGGTATCAAATAGCTCATCCTCGCCCTCGTTTGACCTATCAAATCCTTACGTCGCATTTACTTCTACTAGTTCTAATCCCACTAACAGCAATGCGCAAGTATTTCACACTTCACAGAATAGGAATGTCTTGCTAGGTACGGCTATGGTCAATATCCTTCATCATGGTGCCTCTTATCCAGTTCGGGCTCTAATTGATCCTGGATCTGAGGCGTCCTTCATTACTGATCGCATTCAAAAGCAACTTCGGTTACCAGTACGTACGGTAGATGCTACGGTTTCTGGTGTCAACTGTTCCGTTTCTGCCACAGTAAGGAAAAATTGTTCGATTTGCCTTGGTTCTAACCACATTCCTTTTGTTAATCTTGAGACAGTCGCTTTCATTCTCCCTCAGATTTCGGAAAACTTGCCTTCATTTGCTGTTCGGTCTAATCTTTTTGATCAATTGCCCAAGCTACCATATTGCTGATTTTCACCTCTTTGGCAGTCGTCCGGTAGATTTGTTGATAGGTGCTGATTTGTATCCCCAGATAATGTTAGAGGGAGCTCATCAAAAGGTTCTAGGGTCACTTGTAGCTCAAAATACGGTAATATTGTCTCCTCCGATTAAAAAATTTCGCAGAGGTTCAGCTGTACCTCAATCCTTTTGTAATAGAAAACGGGAAGAAAACTCACAAAGTTAGGCATGGAGGCTAGATCGAGTTGTTAAGGTTCAACACGGCGATGATGAAATGCTTCGGCTAATTGGCGTGAAGACATTACAAGGGATGGTACGGCGGCCAGTAAAAAGCGCGTCGTTCCCGCCAATTTAATTACGCTTTCTTCTTGTGTGGATTATTTATGCCACAATATACGGTTTTTGGATGGATACAGTGGTTTCTATTTACCTGCGTCAACATTAGCTGCGCATTGGCCTTTGCCTACCAAAAAACTTTTTTTATGCCATTTTTTTCTGAATCCCTTTATTTGAATTGCATTTAAGTGGCCAATCGATAGCTGCACATTGGACATTCCTGCCTCGAAAATTTGGTAATTTTTTTTTTAATTTGGTTACAAAAGTTGTATTTATCTGCACAAGAAAATTTTTTGCAAACTCAAAAAGGACACTAAAAAATACCACTTCGTTTTTATTTTTGTATTCGCAAAAACAATAACAACACAAGAAAAGAGCATGCATTAAAAACATATTCTCGCTTCCTCTCCCTCACTAAAAGATGGTTATGCTGCTGCTGCTTTGTTGTGCACGAATAGAAAATTAAAGATAACTGCACTTTTTGTGCACGTAAGTAAAATTAATGATACCTGCTTCATTGTGTAGATAAATGAAGCTACCTGCATTTTGGGCATTGCTGCACAAGATGTCGTGCAATTTTTGATTGTGCAGGTAAGCAAAAAATACTGTATACACTCGTTATGAATTTACAAATGAATTAATAAACAAAATATGAAAAACGCTCACTAGAAGCTGATCTCACGTCTTCTTACTATTAAGTTACTTTGATTAAGTTCTTAACTTGTTGATTCTATTCTCAAAGGGATCGGGATCCGTCGAATAACATTGCTTGCTACCATAAATTAAATGGCCAATACGAATTATATTGATTCCACGCAATTTGGTACAAACGAATACGAGAATAATTAATATTTCAAACTAATTTATATTTATAATTATTGTAACATTGTCCAATGTTTCAAGGTGGGCGGCAATGTTTAAGTTAGAATTGCAAATTGCCAAACGATCCAGAGAGCCTACGTTCGCTTAGTACGGCCCGTAGAGAGATGCATTCTTGGGCTACAAGGTTGCCTGCAACTTCCCCTTGGAGACTACGTTCGCTTAGCTCGGACCGTAGGGAGAAAGCCTTCCCAGTCTGAAGATTTTCCCTACAACTCTCCTTGGGGCCCACGTTCGCACAGCTCGGACCGTAGACAGCTTTTCCAAGTCATTTCTCTACAACTCTCTCTGGGTACTCTCTCAGCCCGTGTTGCTGTTAGAGATTTCCTGGAAGCATCGGTGCTTCCAGCCACCTCGGTGCATTTCATAGGGACTCTTCCGATAGCTACGGGGCTAATCGGACACTCTCTTGTTTTAACTTCGGAGCTCACCGCATAACAAAGGTAATCTGTCAACTCGGGTTGACCAACTCTCACAACATCAATAAACGGTCATTTATATTATATTTAACTAATCCACCTTGGTTTTATTTATCTTTTTTTTATACGGTCACGGTTTGTATGCCTGAGAGAACATCAGCGTCTCATACGGAGAGAAACAGTATTAAAAGTTCGACCCGGCCGAACATAGCTTCTTTTTTACTTGTTCGTTTGTTCGTTTTCTTGTATCTACAGCGATTACTAAAAATTACGCAAACGTTGTGGGAACAAAGAGTAAAAGACAATTCGGTATTTTCACTTTGGAAATATTTGGAGAGCTTCTTAGTTGAAAGGATTCGAACATTTATATGCTTGCATTATATAAGGGGAACTGAACGGGAAACCATATCGGTTGTAAAAAAGACACAAACACACATGACAACATCGAAGTCATCGAATAATTTCAAGCCTTCCCAAAAATCCCTTGTATTCTCTGCCCGCAACATAATCGTCAGCTTTTTAATGTGGTCGTTTTAAAAATATGTCGATCTCTACAAAATTTTATATTGTCAAGCTTCGTCGCCTTTGCGTGAATTGTCTGAGAAATGGTCATGAGGTTAAAAATTGTATTAGCTAGCATCGGTGTTCTGGCCCCCTCTCCTAATAGAAATAGTAATAACATTGAAAATCGTCCTCAAATTTCTTCGGTCGACCCATCCATACTCTCCACATCAACAAGTGGTAATCCCCGAAAAGTATTTCAAGAGGCACAAAATAAATATGTGCTTTTAAGAACAGCGATGGTGAACTTAATTCATTGTGGAATTTCCAACCCAGCTTTGATAGCTCCGCTTTTGAATCGTCCTTTTCATCAGAGAGGCTCCAGACTCGTCTACAACTCTCAGTTTCTTCAACAAATATTAGTTATTCAGGCGTTACTTTTGCAATTTCGGCAAAATCACGCAAAGTTTGTTCGATTAAAATTGGAAGTCCTTGTGATTCATTGGTCTTGTTTGAAACTAATGCTTTACTATTGCCACTTATTTCAGAAAATTAACCTTCGTTCACTTTGTCCTCAGATTTTAGGTCAAACATAACCAATTCTAGTTTGTCTGTCGTTAATTTATTCGATTCACGTCCAGTAGATCTGGAGCAGATTTATATCTTAAAATCTTGTTAAAAGGTTGTAGTTCTATTGTATTTTTAGCACAAAATACTATGCTCGTGTGCTGTAATTCAAAGCAAACTTGGAAGCAAACTTCCACGACAAATGTCGAGGAAGAGGATTCACTGAATAAAACTTTACTTCGTTTCTGGGAGTTAGAAGAGCTTCCTAAACGGAAAATGCTGTCCCCTCTGATCGTCTATGTGAGAAAAATGGTAACTTTGCACATACGTACTGATTTAAATGCAGATAGGTATTTAGGGGAATCTAGGGGTAATTTCCTTAAACAGTTCGTTTGGAACAAAGCGTCTCTTTTAAGAAAAAACCTGGGGTTAAATTACATATGATCAAGTTCTGACTAAACATTTGGAGCTCGATCATATAAAGTCAGTTTCCGCTGATCCGGTAATTAACCCCGAAAAGCAGGACTCTAACAGTTACTGTCACGGCTTCTACCATGAGGTCAATCGAAAACAAATTCCTCGTTGGGTCCAATATACCCCCCAATGTTCGGGGAACTACACGTGTTTTCTGATGACTCTATTAAGGCATACGCGGGGGTAGTATATATTCGAGTTGAAGTGCCAGGTCAAAATGTGTTCGTGCATTGGGGCCGAAGTGGCCCCAATAAAATTAAATTAGCTTACTTACACCCGGCCACTTTCTTTTTGGGCTCCTTTACTAGCTCCCCTGAACCCATGATTAATAAACAACCGATCTCGCTCGTGAATCTGTTCAGAAAATCCAAGCGCTTTTTCATCATTTTTGTATCCGATGGAAAGAGGAATATCTCAAAAATCTTGATATGCGGTACAAGAGGAAGTACCCTGAAAGCAGAGTAAATAAGGGTTATTTTGTCGTCGTTCAACAGAAAAATCTTCCACCGACCTCATGGAAGTTAGATAGTGTTATAAATGTTTGTCCCGGTGTAGACGAACATGTTCGTGTCGTGGACGTTTGTACGAAAAACGGGGTTGTAAAACGGCCGATGGCTAAGTTGGTTCTGACCGGCCAATCGACGAATGAAGAAAATTAAAACATTTTTTCTTTTAACTATAATGGATTCCACCAACATGTTTGAAATCGAATTGCTCTCGAAGATCGAAACCGTATTTGATAGAGAGCGGCTGAGATATCTGGTACCAAAAGGCGTACTACATCCGAAGCTGTTGATGAACTGGTGAAACCTACTGCGGCCGTGAAATTGTCGGAGTCGGTAACAGAATCCGTAACTGAGGATTCAGCGCCATTGCCTTCCTCCTAATCGCAATTATTGAAATCCGTAACTGCGGATCCAGCCTGCGGAAATCCATCAGAATTCGTAACTGCGGGTGCATCCGTATTACCGTGTATCGCGGAACTTGCATCGAGGGGACTATAGCTGTGGATGACACGCCTGTAGTCGTATCGTCAGCTTGAGCAAATACAGCAGATTCGGTAACTGCGGACTCCCCGGCACATCAATCGTAAATCATAACGTATGTCGGGTTTGCAATCGTCGACATGCGCTTGGTACATGCAAAGAATTTGTTGCCATACCTGTTGAAGCACGTATACGGGTTGTTATAATGCATCGGGACTGCAAACGATATCTATCAAAAGGGCACCAACGGAGGGATGCCACAGTCAGAAGGTCTGCTATAGATGCGGAGGTGATCATCACTACTGGACCATCATATCCGGTTCGGTCGGTATAAGACCCTTGCACCATACAAAGTCAAATATGTGCATCAATGGTGGACCACTGGATGGAGTTGGTTTTCGCCGAATTTCGGCCACCTTAGTATATGATCCGTCTCAATAAATCATAGCTAAAATCATCAAAATACCGAATATCGGGAGGTGCCGTTATAAGGGGGCTATATAGAGACGTGAACCTGCACTTTAAATACCAAATTTGAAATAATTCCGTTAAATAATGTCGCTAAAATCATAAAAATACCGAATACGAAGACGTGGATCTACATGGCCCATTTTCTATCTTAGGCTATAGTATCCGTTACGAAATTTAAATATCAATTTTGAAACAATTTCGGTAAATAATGTCGCTAAACCCATCAATATTTGGATGGGTATTGTCGGGTGTACCGAATAAACGGGGGAACCTTTATATGGGGGATATACGAAGACGTGGACCTGCACAGACAATTTTCTGTCATAGCCTATAGTATCCATTACGAACTTCAAATGCGAAATTTGAAACAATTTCGGCTAATAATGTCGCAAAAATCATCAAAATACCTAATAACGGGGGTACCGTTATATGGGGGCTATATGAAGACGTGAACCTGCACAGACAATTTTCTGTCATAGGCTGTAGTATTAATTACGAACTTTAAGTACCAAATTTGAAATAATTCCGGTAAATAATGTCGCTAATATCAATACACGTTTGAGCTTCGGAGCTAAAGTGATTTCCACAGACAGAATTTTATGGTGATCAAGAATGTATATATTTTGTGGGGTGTAAAATGTATACTTCTAGGTGTTACAAACGGAATGACAACCATAACATACCCTCCAAGCACCAAACTCCGAAAATCGCTTGTTCATATATTCAATTTTTTCACTGATCCCTCATACACAATAATATTTACATATTTAGGCGTTTGATGTGCTTGGTTATGCAGCCGTCGCTCGCCTAGTTTTTTATGTTTCTTTCTTCTTTGTTACGTGTGCGCTACACCATTCGATGGTGGATAGTTAATACGTTTGTTTGGTTTAAAGGTTAAAAAATTGGTATATAATTGTTATGGTTGATTTGTATAAATAATATACTTCTGGTGTTTTTATATGAAATTAAATGCATTTTCAGAAAACTATATATATATATATATATATATATATATATATATATATATATATATATATATATATATAGAGTTTTTATTATTTTGGAAGTTTTATTACATGTTTTGGTAAAACTTTATGTGTTTGTTTTCTCTTTCGAGACGAGCTTAATGATCAGGAATTTGCAGTGAAAAGGAAAGCCAGATAGACACTATCACACACTCACCACTATGCGACGCGTTTCGCCGTTGGTTAAGCGGCTCATCAGGCATATTTGGTGTGGATGATGGCTTACAAGGGCCGTTCTCTGGAAAGTAGTATATATTTCGAACTTATTGCAAATTAGCATATGCGAATTATACACTAGAAACTCTCCAGGTTCGACTCAAGTTCTATTGGCAGATCTTTTTCACAGCAGAGTTTTGTTTTTGTAGTGATGGATTTATTGTCCACAACAACTACATTGCTTCCAATGCATACACTTGTTTAGTGCTGCTTTAGGAAGAGGGGTTAATGGCTCTGAACGTAGAGACGGCAACTTCTAGTTGGCTGCACACTGAGGTCCGCGGTTCAAATCCCACAGCCAGGCTCGGCTGAATTTTTGAGTTTTGCCTTGTTAAGGCGAAGATCATATGTTTTATGATTTATGTGTTTGTTTTCTCTTTCGAGACGAGCTTAATGATCAGGAATTTGCAGTGAAAAGGAAAGCCAGATAGACACTATCACACACTCACCACTATGCGACGCGTTTCGCCGTTGGTTAAGCGGCTCATCAGGCATATTTGGTGTGGATGATGGCTTACAAGGGCCGTTCTCTGGAAAGTAGTATATATTTCGAACTTATTGCAAATTAGCATATGCGAATTATACACTAGAAACTCTCCAGGTTCGACTCAAGTTCTATTGGCAGATCTTTTTCACAGCAGAGTTTTGTTTTTGTAGTGATGGATTTATTGTCCACAACAACTACATTGCTTCCAATGCATACACTTGTTTAGTGCTGCTTTAGGAAGAGGGGTTAATGGCTCTGAACGTAGAGACGGCAACTTCTAGTTGGCTGCACACTGAGGTCCGCGGTTCAAATCCCACAGCCAGGCTCGGCTGAATTTTTGAGTTTTGCCTTGTTAAGGCGAAGATCATATGTTTTATGATTTATGTGTTTGTTTTCTCTTTCGAGACGAGCTTAATGATCAGGAATTTGCAGTGAAAAGGAAAGCCAGATAGACACTATCACACACTCACCACTATGCGACGCGTTTCGCCGTTGGTTAAGCGGCTCATCAGGCATATTTGGTGTGGATGATGGCTTACAAGGGCCGTTCTCTGGAAAGTAGTATATATTTCGAACTTATTGCAAATTAGCATATGCGAATTATACACTAGAAACTCTCCAGGTTCGACTCAAGTTCTATTGGCAGATCTTTTTCACAGCAGAGTTTTGTTTTTGTAGTGATGGATTTATTGTCCACAACAACTACATTGCTTCCAATGCATACACTTGTTTAGTGCTGCTTTAGGAAGAGGGGTTAATGGCTCTGAACGTAGAGACGGCAACTTCTAGTTGGCTGCACACTGAGGTCCGCGGTTCAAATCCCACAGCCAGGCTCGGCTGAATTTTTGAGTTTTGCCTTGTTAAGGCGAAGATCATATGTTTTATGATTTATGTGTTTGTTTTCTCTTTCGAGACGAGCTTAATGATCAGGAATTTGCAGTGAAAAGGAAAGCCAGATAGACACTATCACACACTCACCACTATGCGACGCGTTTCGCCGTTGGTTAAGCGGCTCATCAGGCATATTTGGTGTGGATGATGGCTTACAAGGGCCGTTCTCTGGAAAGTAGTATATATTTCGAACTTATTGCAAATTAGCATATGCGAATTATACACTAGAAACTCTCCAGGTTCGACTCAAGTTCTATTGGCAGATCTTTTTCACAGCAGAGTTTTGTTTTTGTAGTGATGGATTTATTGTCCACAACAACTACATATTACATTGCGGATCTTGTTTACATCTTTTCAAGAATTTTTTGAAATTTTAGTTGATTATAATTCTTTTCTAAAAGAAATTGGTCTCTCACGAAGAATTAGTTCGGATTTAATTTAAAATTGGAATACTTTTCATATTGTTGTCGGAATTTGTGGAAAACTTGCTTAATATTTTTTTATTTTCCGAAAGAAATTGGCTTCTGTCGAAAAAAATAAGATCATTTTGTAAAATGTCACTAAATATTTTCTATTATGTTGATCGCTTGCGGGAATTTTCAGTTAATATTTCAAATTTCTGGTCAAAATAAGTCGCTTAAATTTGGATAAAATTGTTGCAGTCTTTTAATTATTGCCGCTTTTTTAATAAAATCTACAAATATGGCGTATACTTCTTTGAACAGCTTTATCTGAGTTTCTTATACCTTCGTAAGGTTCGTGGAACAGGTTCGGAAATTAACCTCTGTGCAGTAGAAGTTCGTTGCGCCGAGCTAGAAAAGTATTGGAAAAACCCAGGACGTCTTCTTTACACGTAAGCTCTTCTTGCAAACGTCTGAGGACACCACAAGAAAAATGCTTGATCCGCTGATTCTAAATATGAAATCGTGCAGCAAGAATATATACTTAATAATATTTAACAGATATAAATAATCAGTTGTTACAATTTCTAGGCTCGAATAAATCGCTGATCTCCTCTCGTTATAGTTCTTAGCTTCTCTTTTGCAGCATCCCTGTAATACTCCCCATGAATTGCAGTCTACTGAAGTGGCTGCAGAGTTAACGAACTCTTCTACTTATACTTCAAAGAAAGTAGGTAAGACTAGCTCCCCAATATCGAATATTGGGAATCATAGTGTTCAACAGAGTTTTCTTGATCCTCAAAATGATGACATTTTGCATAATGCAGCGCAGCCTCCGTGCGATATAGATGTTTTGAAGGAGATTTTCAATCTTGGCCCATGCTTATAATAATATATATATATATAATATAATATATAATATAATATGTATATAATATATAATAATATATATATATATAATATAATATAATATAATATAATATAATATAATATATATAACATAATATAATCTAATATATTAATATAATATAATATAATAAATATATATAAATATATCATTAATATAATATAATATAAATAATATAATATAATATAATATAATATATATATTATATAATATAATATAATCTATATAATATAATAATATAATATATATAATTAATATAATATAATATATATAATATAATATATAGAATATAATATAATATAATTATATAATATAATAAATATAATATAATATATATATAATATAATATATATAATAAATATAATATATTAATATAATATATATAATATAATATAATATAATTAATTATATAATATAATATAATATAATATAATATATATATAATAGAATATAATATAATATATAATATATATATATAATTATAATATAATATATATAATATAATAAATATATATATATATAATATATATAATATAATATAATATAATATAATATAATATAATATAATATAATATAATATAATATAATATAATAAATATAATATAATATAATATAATATAATATAATATAATATAATATAATATAATATAATATAATATAATATAATATAATATAATATAATATAATTATAATATAATATAATATAATATAATATAATATATATAATATAATATAATATAATATAATATAATATAATATAATATAATATAATATAATATATAATATAATATAATATAATATAATATATAATATAATATAATATAATATAATATAATATAATATAATATAATATAATAATATAATATAATATAATATATATAATATAATATAATATAATATAATATAATATAATATAATATAATATAATATAATATAATATAATATAATAATAATATAATATAATATAATATAATATAATATAATATAATATAATATAATATAATATAATATAATATAATATAATATAATATAATATAATATAATATAATATAATATAATATAATATAATATAATATAATATAATATAATATAATATAATATAATATAATATAAATATATATAATATAATATAATATATAATAATATAATAGATATAATATAATATATATAATATAATATAATAAATATAATATAATATATAATATAATATAAATAATATAATATAATATAATATAATATAATATAATATAATATAATATATATATAGATATATAATATAATTAATATAATATAAGCATATATATAATAGATATAATATAATATAATATAATATAATATAATATAATATAATATAATATAATATAATATAATATAATATAATATACATATTAATATAATATAATATAATATAATATAATATAATATAATATAATAATATATATAATATAATATAATATATAGAATATAATATAATATAATATAATTAATTTATTCGATTCCGTTAAATAATGTCGCTAAAATCATAAAAATACCGAATACGAAGACGTGGATCTACATGGCCCATTTTCTATCTTAGGCTATAGTATCCGTTACGAAATCTAAATATCAATTTTGAAACAATTCCGGTAAATAATGTCGCTAAACCCATCAATATTTGGATGGGTATTGTCGGGTGTACGAATAAACGGGGGAACCTTTATATGGGGGATATACGAAGACGTGGACCTGCACAGACAATTTTCTGTCATAGCCTATAGTATCCATTACGAACTTAAAATGCGAAATTTGAAACAATTTCGGCTAATAATGTCGCAAAAATCATCAAAATACCTAATAACGGGGGTACCGTTATATGGGGGCTATATGAAGACGTGAACCTGCACAGACAATTTTCTGTCATAGGCTGAAGTATTAATTACGAACTTTAAATACCAAATTTGAAATAATTCCGGTAAATAATGTCGCTAAAATCAATACACGTTTGAGCTTCGGAGCTAAAGTGATTTCCACAGGCAGAATTTTATGGTGATCAAGAATGTATATACTTTGTGGGGTGTAAAATGTATACTTCTGGGTGTTACAAACGGAATGACAACCTTAATATACCCTCCAAGCACCAAACTCCGAAAATCGCTTGTTCATATATTCAATTTTTTCACTGATCCCTCATACACAATAATATTTACATATTTAGGCGTGTGATATATGTACGCTTGCGGTCGATAGTTTGATGTGCTTGGTTAGGCAGCCGTCGCTCGCCTAGTTTTTTTATTTTTCTTTCTTCTTTGTTACGTGTGCGCTACACCATTCGATGGTGGATAGTTAATACGTTTGTTTGGTTTAAAGGTTAAAAAAAATTGGTATATAATTGGTATGGTCGATATGTATAAATAATATACTTCTGGTTTTTTTTTATATGAAATTAAATGCATTTTCTGAAAACTTGTATTATATATATATATATATATATATATATATATATATATATATATATATATATACTAGCTGGCCCGGTCCGGCCGTACTTTTAGGTTTTAATGCGTATTTTTTAAAGCCTAATAAATCACAGATCTGACTTATGCAAGCGGCACAATTTTGATTATAAGTAATGACTCCATTATAATGACTCCAATTTTGATTATAAGTAATGACTCCATGACTAAATAGAAATTAATTTTTGTGTTAAATACCTATATGATAAATAACATCTATAATAGCCCCATGTGAAAATTCAGCTCAATTTTTGATATTGTAAAAAGCTTAACATTTCCATTCAAATGCGCTATAATTTGGAATTTGTATTTCCAACGTTTAAAATCCCGTACTACGTGGTATTTAGCTTTGTCCACCTCATACTTGAAGGCAGAATGTTGTCAGAATAGCCAAAAAATTACTCTTTTGCTCCGATTACCGTAAGATGGCCATTACTTTTTTGTCATTTAAATGGTTCGTTGGGGATCCAATAAACACACATTTTCATCATAGTATAATTCAATGACGATTAAACAAATATTTGGTCCCGCGTTACTTTCTAATTTCCTATTTGTTCATGTTTCTGCCACAATTTCCGACTGAATGAGTCCCAGATTGACATTTCGGAGTTTGCTTCATATAGACGTACATCCCAAATCCATGTTCCCAACAAATATTCTCTTGGGGGTTACAAATTCAATAGAATACCAAATTTTTTTTTTGACCACACATTGGTTGGGAGAGTGAACTTGGGGGTATACTAATGTGGAGACTATACTTAAGGAAGCCTCAAGACAAAGATGGGCCCTTTTCCGAAAACTAAAAAAATTTATGAGAAGAGTTTTTCTTCCCCCTTAAAAACCAAGATGTCAAAATGGAAGAAGTGGCCAAGACCCCGAAAATACCTTAAATCATATGATGGTGATACCAAAACGTGTAAAAACGTTTTTTGTAAGGATGGTTTCTTCTTAAATTATCAACATAAGCCAAAATAAGTACGAACAAGTAAAAAAACATTAAGTTCGGCCGGGCCAAACTTTTAATACCCTCCACCTTAGGGTAAAAGAAACATTAGAAGAAATGTGGCAAAAACCATTAAAATGCCGATTATGGGGAGGTACCGTTATATGGGGGCTATACCAAAACGTGTACCTATAATTACAATGTTTCGCCACCGGAGCTGGAACCCATTATGACCCACAAATACCAATTTTTAGACAAATCAGTGAAAAAATGTGGCAAAAACCATAAAAAAACCGAATATCGGGAGGTACCGTTATATGGGGGCTATATCAAATCATGGACCCATGCATGCAATGTTTCGCCACCGAAGTTGGAACCAATTATGACCAACAAATACCAATTTTCGAACAAATCCCTGAAAAAATGTGGCAAAAATCATCAAATTACCGAATATCGGGAGGTACCGTTATATGGGGGCTATACCAAAACGTGGACCTATATTTACAATGTTTCGCCACCGGAGCTGGAACCCATTATGACCAACAAATACCGATTTTCAGACAAATCCGTGAAAAAATGTGGTAAAAAACTAAAATACTAAATATCGGGAGGTACCTTTATATGGGGGCTATACCACAACGTGGACCTATACATGCAATGTTTTGCCACACGCTCAGGGACCCGCTATGACCTACAAATACCAATTTTAAGACAAATCCGTGAAAAAATGTGGCATAAATCATCAAAATACCGAATATCGGGAGGTACCGTTATATGGGGACTATACCAAATTATGGACCCATACATGCAATGTTCCGCCACCGGAGCTGGAAACCATTATGACCCACAAATACCAATTTTTAGACAAATCGGTGAAAAAATGTGGTAAAAAAAAACTAAAATACTAAATATCGGGAGGTACCTTTATATGGGGGCTATACCACAACGTGGACCTATACATGCAATGTTTTGCCACACGCTCAGGGAGCCGCTATGACCTACAAATACCAATTTTAAGACAAATCCGTGAAAAAATGTGGCATAAATCATCAAAATACCGAATATCGGGAGGTACCGTTATATGGGGACTATACCAGAACGTGGACCGATATATCTCATTTTCAATACCAACCATCCTAGACACAATGCAAATAGCTCTGCTAAATTTTGGAGCTCTACGTCAAATAATGTGGGCTGTATCGTGATTTCAACAGACAGACAGACGGACAGACAGACAGACAGACAGACGGACAGACAGACAGACAGACGGACATCGTTAAATCGACTTAGAATTTTATGCTGATTATGAATATATATACTTTATGGGGTCTAAAACGAATATTTAGGGATGTTACAAACGGAATGACAAAGTTAATATACCCTCCTTTCCAAGGTGGAGGGTATAAAAATATGGTTAAAATGTAGAATATTCTTGAAATCGAGTTGTTCCGTTATCGGGGATTCTGACCCATATTATGACCTTCCAAAGCGGTAAAAGGTATATTGAATATTTAGGAAGAATTTCTGGAAGGAATTCGCTATACTATTTTGCGTCCTTTATAGTCGGTATTTCACTGATTGCAGTCCCAATGTATTAAGGATTTTGAGTTCTCATTGGACGAACTATTGTTATATGAAAGAAGCAGGTCCACTTTTTGAAATGAACCGCATAACGCTTTTTCGGTAATTTTCATCTTCCAGCTGAAGGTCCTAGAATTTTATACATGAAAGATCGCCATTTCGTATTGCGCACTCATTTCATTTTTAATATTATTCATTCAGAATTGAAAACAATAAGAAATGTACTCTTCAACATAAAAAAAGAAAGAATTGAAAAAAGAAAAAGAATCTTCAACTGCTTCGCTGATTTTTTACGGCAAATTTTAAAAGGTCCTTACGAAGTTTGTCAGTAGAATGTACTATTATTTTGAAATTCGATTCCATTGAAAAATTGTCGATTTTTCCTGATTTTAGAATTTTCATATATATTCTCTTCTGAAATTATATTATTCTTA